>NW_028120554.1:0-105000 GCF_965178545.1 Coloeus monedula | reverse complement strand
ACGCGCGAGGCGGGGGCGGAGCGTCCTGACGCGCGAGGCGGGGGCGGTGCCGGGGGCGGAGCGGCGTGACGCGCGCGGCGGGGGCGGTGCCGGGGGGGGAGCGTCGTGACGCGCGCGGCGGGGGCGGAGCGTCGTGACGCTCGCGGCGGGGGCGGTGCCGGGGGCGGAGCGGCGTGACGCGCGCGGCGGGGGCGGAGCGGGGGGCGGAGCGTCGTGACGCGCGCGGCGGGGGCGGTGCCGGGGGCGGAGCGGCGTGACGCGCGCGGCGGGGGCGGTGCCGGGGGGGGAGCGTCGTGACGCGCGCGGCGGGGGCGGAGCGTCGTGACGCGCGCGGCGGGGGCGGGGACGGGGGCGGAGCGGCGTGACGCGCGCGGCGGGGGCGGTGCCGGGGGCGGAGCGGCGTGACGCGCGCGGCGGGGGCGGTGCCGGGGGCGGAGCGGCGTGACGCGCGCGGCGGGGGCGGAGCGTCCTGACGCGCGCGGCGGGGGCGGTGCCGGGGGCGGAGCGGCGTGACGCGCGCGGCGGGGGCGGAGCGTCGTGACGCGCGCGGCGCGGGCGGAGCCGGGGGCGGAGCGTCGTGACGCGCGCGGCGGGGGCGGTGCCGGGGGCGGAGCGGCGTGACGCGCGCGGCGGGGGCGGTGCCGGGGGGGGAGCGTCGTGACGCGCGCGGCGGGGGCGGAGCGTCGTGACGCGCGCGGCGGGGGCGGAGCGTCCTGACGCGCGCGGCGGGGGCGGAGCGTCCTGACGCGCGCGGCGGGGGCGGGGCCGGGGCCGGGGCGGAGCGGCGTGACGCGCGCGGCGCGGGCGGAGCCGGGGGCGGAGCGTCGTGACGCGCGCGGCGGGGGCGGTGCCGGGGGCGGAGCGGCGTGACGCGCGCGGCGGGGGCGGTGCCGGGGGGGAGCGTCGTGACGCGCGCGGCGGGGGCGGAGCGTCGTGACGCGCGCGGCGGGGGCGGAGCGTCGTGACGCGCGCGGCGGGGGCGGAGCGTCGTGACGCGCGCGGCGGGGGCGGGGCCGGGGCCGGGGCGGAGCGGCGTGACGCGCGCGGCGGGGGCGGTGATCGGGGCCGGGGGGGCGTGACACATGTGTGTGGGGTGGGAGCCTGCGATGAATGGGGGGTAGAGCTTAGGATGAGTGATAGGTGTGGGTGGTGTGTGTGCGCACCGAAAAATTGGCTAATTAACTAATTATCCAATTATCTAATTCAGTTAGTGCTCCAGATGGGATATATTAGATTTGATAAGGAAATTCAACTCCTTTCCTTGACAGAGAATAGTCAAAAACACCAGTGAGCAATGGCTCCTGTACCTGAAGGGAGCCCACAAGAAAGATGAGGAGAGACTGTAAGAGTGGAGTGACAGTGACCCACAAAGACCGTGCTGTACCCGGGCCCGGCCGTGGTCCTGGCACTTTTCCTGCATTCTGATTTTCTGTTCAGAAGTCACTATGTGGCCAAATCTCTGGGTCTGGCTAAACGGTGTTTAGTGCAGAACTGATGCGATGGTCACTCGCAATCGCCCAGAGCAGGAGCCAACTTGCAACTCTGGTGAAACTCAAGTGACACCAGCTGAGGCACACGCTCCAGATAACACACTGTGGGTGTGCCAGGGTCAGGGGCAAATGGTCAGGGCTTACCTTCTTCTGGTTTGAGGCCCAGTTTGGCAGCAACACAACATTCCAGTGCAGGATCAGTGCCAAAGGGAAGGGCTGCACAGATGCCCTGAGCCCCAGTCTCTGCATCAGCAGCAGTGGGTGGGTGGACCTCACCCATTTCCAGATTCAAATCCATTTGTTTGTCACTCCTGCTAGTTTATAGGCTCTGAAAGCTCATTTCAGCTGTTCAGTGACAGCACTAGCTGGTCCATGGATTTAAGGAAGCAGACAGGCTTTGGGAATGTGTGTTGCCATTTGAGACTTGTCCAACAAAAGGGGCACAGGAGGAGGACAGGTGTTAGGACCGAGTCTGGAGAGCTGGCCGCATAAACGACCCGTACACCGATACGATTAAGTATCCTTCTCCCTTTATTGTTCAACTATGCCAACTTATATCTACTTTTGAAAAGATCCATGCCCAGTCCCTCTAGATGGACTCTAATCAGAGGGGGAGCCGGGCAGCTGTATACCTTGCCAAGGACTCTCAGGGCTGCCTGCAGTCAGGGGCCTGTTCAGGAGCTTTTCCTCAGCAACCCTGCAGTGTCCAGTCTTTCCAGGGGTATCATATGCCCTTGTTCCATAAGGAATCCCTCTACTGACAGGGAGCTGTCACCGGCCCCGTGCTCATGGGCTGCAGGGGACACCTGCACTGAGGAAATGGAAATGGGAAAGAGGGAAATGCAACCTGATGGGATGCACCTCTGGCACCACATTTCCTCTTCTTCCTGCTGTCCTGGAAAACCCCAAGTAAATCCAGTCCCTCAGACCTTGCATCCCTGAACACCAGGAGAGCCGGTGTTTTACCCAGATCCCAGTGCCCTGCACGGCTGCGCTGACACGAGCACAGGCCGATTGCTCCGCCCAGCACCATCCCTCATTTTCTTCCCATTGCTCCCCAAGCGTCCCCAAACCACCCCAGCGTGTCTGTGCCGGGGCCAGGGCCTGCCCCGAGCCCGACCAGAGGCTGTCACCCAGCCCTGCACCAGCTCCCACCCCCGGGTGAGCTGGGAATGCACTGAGAGCTCGGCTCCCCGGGCTCCCCAGCACCCAAACCGGTCCTCAGACACACAGAAATGCCCAACCTGCCCCTCTGGGCACAGCCAAACACCACAATTCCATCATCCCCAAGCAACTCTGGCACTTGCCTCTTCACCTCCGCCCATTTCCAGTAGCCGGGGCTAGGACCGGGCTGTCAGAAATAGCATTCCCTAGGCAGTTCATCCCAGCGCAGAGGAGAAGAGGAGCCTGTCCCTGACCCACACCATGGGCAGGACAAGGGGGGCCCTAGCTGGCTTTGCCTACTCCAGCACCAAAGCTCTTGGTCCCAAAGATGGGGCGAGTTCAGTGGTTTTTCCTGTCCTGAAAGAGAGCAGAAAAGGGAAGTTAATCCCACTGTGGAATCCAAGACTCCTGCATTTCCTATTTCTGCTCTGATTGCTCACCGTGGAGTTTTAGCCATGGAAAAAAAAGGAGAATGACACCATATCAAATAAAAAGTTGATTAATCCACGTAGGGGCTGTGGAGAGGATACAAAGGAGCTTTTCCATGATTTTGGGGCTTGAAGAGGGACTGAATTTCCCTCAAAGCTGGGAAGGGCCTGAGGATAATAAAGCAAAGGAGCAGCTTCATCTCTCCCTGGCAGAGAGCTCGGGGCTCCATTATGGATACAAATCAATGCCAGCAGGATTTCAAAGGGTTTCTTTAGGATGTCAGGTCCCTCTTTATCAGATCCCTGCTGGGATTCAGGGCCTGCCTGGTCACGGGGTGCTTTGATAAGGGCTGGATTTAAATCCCAGATCTGAGAACAGACATGAAAGGTCCCTGGGTTTCTAGGGGGTTGAAAAACTCAACCTGGATTCGCTGCAGAGCTGAAAAATCAGGATAAGAGAGAGCAAGGAGTGGCCAGCAGGCTCAGGCTCCTGATCACGCCCCTGGGATCCATGGGATCCATAGGATCCACGGCCTCTGGCACGCTGCTCCAGCACCCTGCAGGGTGACTGACAGCAGGGCAGGGGAAGGAGCCACCAGCAGCTCTGCCATGTGCACCATCATTCACCTTGCACGTGGCCTAAACAGCCACCAAGCACTGATGGACTGACTGAGCCGAAAATATCGGAGAGATCTCAGTTTGCACTCCAAATTCCCTGCAGCCTGTTCCCTTCCTGATCCATCCCTTCAAGCAGCAAGAGTGGAATTCCTTCCGTGGTTGCTCTTTCCCTCCTGTTTGCCACTCAACAAGAAAAAGCAGCCACGTGAACAGGAGTAAAAGCCCCAAACCCACAAAAAAGCACATTCTCAGCATCACTAATCCCTGCCAAATTGCCGGGAACCTTCCAAAACTACATCCAAGCTTGGAAACAGGGATCCAGTTGTTTGTTTAAGCAGCTATTGATCCAGTCTCTTCCAGCTAATTAAACTATTCACTATTTAAACTCATTAAACTGCTCATCCTGCTCCTGGCAGCCAGAGGCAAAGAAGAAATCGTGTCTAGATTAAATGGTGATGGTGAATGTGCCCATCCCAGTCTTTGGAGAGGTTGGAATTGCATCCCTGTTCCTCTGCTCTCTTTTCCTTCCTTTTTCCTGCAGTGATTCCCACACGGATTCCTCAGCTCCAGCTCTCTGAGCAGCCTCAGGGGGAGCATTTCATCCCCTTGGAGCCAACTCCATTTGTTGCATCCTTCATGCCTCAACCACCCCTAAAAGCAGGCAAGTGCTGATGGGCAGTGCAGCTGCTTCCACTTGGGAATGTTTCCAGTGGAACAGGGAGGGAATTCTGAGAAGCTTCCACCCACTGCACGTTATTGCTGGATAAAAGGTGAGGCAGCAAAGGATCAACAAAGGGAGATTTCAGCAAGACAAAGTCCAGACAGAGAGGCTGCAAGTGTGGCTGGGGCTGCTAAACTGGGAAAACTGCAAGGTCAGGCTGTGGGAACATGGATTATACTGAGGTCTGGAACTGGTGTTGGGAAGAGAGGGAGAAGGAGAAGGAGAAGGAGAAGGAGAAGGAGAAGGAGAGAAGGAGAAGGAGAGAAGGAGAAGGAGAGAAGGAGAAGGGGAGAAGGAGAAGGGGAGAAGGAGAAGGGGAGAAGGAGAAGGGGAGAAGGAGAAGGGGAGAAGGAGAAGGGGAGAAGGAGAAGGAGAAGGAGAAGGAGAAGGAGAAGGAGAAGGAGAAGGAGAAGGAGAAGGAGAAGGAGAAGGAGAAGGAGAAGGAGAAGGAGAAGGAGAAGGGCCCGAAGTAACTGCACAGTGAATTTCCTTACCATGAGCCAGGCTCATTCCCTGAGCTGACCAATATCTCTGAGCTCCCCTTCATGGCACAGCCCTGCCAGTAAAGAACAGAAGTTCCTGCTGCTCCCACTGGAATTCTGTAGCGTGCCTGGCATTCCATACGTTATGCTGCCTGAGAATTCCTGCAGCCGTCCTTGGGAAGAGCAGTTCACTGCCACAGGAGGAACAAGAGGAAAGCAGTTGCCACTCTCGGGTTCTGTGCTCTGTAAAAAGTAAAAGCAGATAAAGATCAAAGCTCCATAAAGCTGGAACCATCTCCAACCTCGGGACAGCACTTCTGTGGGAAAAGCATAGATGGGCAATTAGGAAGGAGATCATCATGCAAATGGGCAAGGGGGGGGAATTAAATTCTGCTGCTTTCTGATTGAGGCCTGCTTCAATTTGCAGCCTTTATAATATCAGTTTAATGGGACTTTTTGTGCTTTAAAGAGGTTTTTATTAGCTGGGGGTTGTCCCTGCCTGGACTGAGGCACAGCACAATGAGTCTCCTGCCTCCTGAAGCCATGTCGTTATCCCAGCATCTGAAATTAAAAACCAGCACTCTGGGAAACCTCTCTACTCTGAGGAGAAGTGTGAGGAGCGTTTGGGTCTGTGGAGAGCCTGGAACAGCTCTGAGAGACACCAAACATCCTGAGGATCCCAATAAACAGCAAAACATTCCAGCAGCTCCTTCCAACACTGCCCTTGTAGGGAACTCTGTCACCCCAGTGGGTATTTGTGGGAGTAAGGAAGAAATCCCACTGATGACCTCAGTGTGATCACCTCTGGTTCGTCTGGGGATAAATCTCCTTTATCCTTCTGGGAGAATAAAGGAATCCAATGCTGCCTTAATCCCCAGCTCCTCAGAGTCTGCATTTCCAGAATCCATCTCCTGGCCCAGCATGGGAAGGGTTGTCCAGCGCTGGAACAGCTGCCCAGGGCAGTGGTGGAGTCACCAGCCCTGGAAGTGCTCATAAAATACATGGATATGGCACTTGAGTGTTCATAAAATACATGGGTAAATACATGGGTAAATATAGGGATAAATTCATGGGTAAATACGTGGATAAACATATGGATAAATGTATATGGATAAACATATATGGATAATCCATGGATAAATATAGTGATAAATATGTATGGATAAATATGTATGGATAAATACAGACCTTGCATCCCAGAACACCAGGAGAGCCGGTGCTTTACCCAGATCCCAGTGCCCTGCACGGCTGCGCTGACACGAGCGCAGGCCGATCGCTCCGCCCAGCACCATCCCTCATTTTCCACCCACGGCTCCCCAAGCGTCCCCAAACCACCCCAGCGTGTCTGTGCCGGGGCCAGGGCCTGCCCCGAGCCCGACCAGAGGCTGTCACCCAGCCCTGCACCAGCTCCCACCCCCGGGAGAGAGGCTGTCACCCAGCCCTGCACCAGCTCCCACCCCCGGGAGAGCTGGGAATGCACTGAGAGCTCGGCTCCCCGGGCTCCCCAGCACCCAAACCGGTCCTCAGACACACAAAAATGCCCAACCTGCCCCTCTGGGCGCAGCCAAACACCATAATTCCATCATCCCCAAGCAACTCTGGCACTTGCCTCTTCACCTCCGCCCATTTCCAGTAGCCGTGGCTAGGACCGGGCTGTCAGAAACAGCATTCCCTAGGCAGTTCATCCCAGCACAGAGGAGAAGAGGAGCCTGTCCCTGACCCACACCATGGGCAGGACAAGGGGGGCCCTAGCTGGCTTTGCCTACTCCAACACCAAAGCTCTTGGTCCCAAAGATGGGGCGAGTTCAGTGGTTTTTCCTGTCCTGAAAGAGAGCAGAAAAGGGAAGTTAATCCCACTGTGGAATCCAAGACTCCTGCATTTCCTATTTCTGCTCTGCTTGCTCACCGTGGAGTTTTAGCTATGGAAAAAAAAAGGAGAATGACACCATATCAAATAAAAAGTGCCCTTTTCCAGCATTTTTATTCCAGGCATTAAAAGGATGCTCATTTCTCTTCTAGCATTGTTTCCCTCATTTTAGGAGAACCGTTTTCATCCCAGGCCCCACTCGTCAGTTGTTCGATCCTCTGGCACTGGATTTGGACAAAAGAAGGGACGCACCTGGACTGCAGGAAATCACTGAGAGAAACCCTTCCAAAACGTGACAGAGAAAAACAACAGGAGATGCAGGAAGACACATCCCTCATTTGCACGTCTGGAACGCTTTTCTAAAGACTTCTCTGCATCTGGATGCTTTTTGCTCTTGGCTTTCTTCACAAGAACGCGTTTGCTGCTAAACACGTCTCAGACCCTTATTTGATCGGGATAAGGTGGGATGGAGATGAAGACTCCCACAGGGAATAGCCAGGGAGATGCAGGGTCTGGGAACATCAAGGATGGAGAAGAGAAGGAACAGGGATTGTTTTTCTTGTTTAGAGCCAGCAGTGCTGTGAGCTTG
Organism: Coloeus monedula; assembly: GCF_965178545.1. NCBI lineage: Eukaryota > Metazoa > Chordata > Aves > Passeriformes > Corvidae > Coloeus > Coloeus monedula. The sequence continues at coordinate 97,641 of NW_028120554.1, read as the reverse complement.
GAGAACACACGGCACCGCAGGGATCCAGGGCAGGAGCGGGATAACTGCGGGATAAGGGGAATCTGCTCCCACTCCAGGGCTGTGCCAGTGAAGGAGGGGAATTTTTTAGTGCCTTCATTACACACAAGAACCAAACCCAGCACCACCGAGCTGGACTTTCGTGAGCTGCAAAACAAAGCGGCCCCTGGCCTTTGGGGGAACACAACCTCACCAAGTCACGGAGCCAGGGGATGACACTTGGGAATGATCCTTGCTGCTGCCTGCAGGCAAATCAGATGAGGGAGCCACAGGAGCTGCGGGGTTTCCTGCTCTGCCTGCCGTGCCATCGGTCCAGACCAGGAGACCTTTCCTGGAACAGATCTTCCCTGTAAAGGGAGCTACACCAAAGCTCAAGCCCTCATTTAGAGACCCTTGGAAAAGCAAAGGTGAGAGGGGATTACCTGGAGCCCCAGGGGACCGAGGCGAAGGCTATGAAGAAGCAGACAGCAAAGTGCTTCCACTGCTTCTCACTCCAGCAAAGGGAACATCCCTGGAATTTCATGTCCGGCATCGCTCCCAAACCCCACAGGTGAACCCACACGTACTCCAAGGCTGATCTCCTTCAAACTTCCAGCAGCACAGACTCACCGGGAGGAACTGCAATCCAAGGACACACATCAGCAACCGTCTTCCCGCTTGCCCCTCTCTCCACATTTTCCCTTTCCAGTGGGATGCAGGTGCCACCCCCCAGAGGCAGGAAAACTGCCTTGCAATCCAGTACAAAACCTGCCTGGAAAGCCCAGGATGCCTGGAGCCAGCAGCCGTTTCTCCTGGAGCTCCTGCTGACAGGCATTTGAAGCCTGCTGTGCCTCACAGCTGCTTTTCTGCCAAGGGCATTCCCATCTTTTCTTTTTTAGCCCAAAGAAAGGTTTGCAAAGCTGAGTTTTGTGAGAAGCGCTTCATATTTGGATCATTCTTAACTTGGAGTTTCCCTTGGCACCAAAATCAGGGGCTCACCTTTTGCTTGGAGCTTGGCTGAAGTCCTCAGCAGTGCCAGGGAATGTGGCCATTGGAGGCTTTGGGCAGATTTGGCTCATCTGCCTTTTTAGGCCTTGTTTCTTTCTCTCAGCCTTCCCACTGGATTGTGGCCTCCAAGGAATACGTAAAATCCCATTCCATTCCTATTCTTTCGGACAATTTTTTGTACCGTCCCTGTACAAAACGAGGCCCCCTGTTCGGATGCTTTTCCCCACCGTTCCCCGGCACTTTTATCTGCCGGTGCATTCCCTGCGTTGGTCGGGCTCTTCCCAGCTCTCTGAGCTCCTTCACAAGGCAGGAGATCGATTTGGCCCAGGAACTAAACCCTCCCGAGGAATTGTCTGATGCCATCTCCGCATTTGGCACCTGATCCTTGTGCTCAAAGGATCCCTCTTTCTTCCCTTCAGCCAATTCCAAGGCTCGCTGCCCCCAGCTGCGATCAGGCCCCAGCCTGATCCCTGCAGTCTTCCCTGCCGGGATCCTGCTCAGGAATCCCTGGGCTACAAATGTAAGAATTCATTCTTCCCACCCCTGCCCAGTTCCAAAGGATTTGGTGTCTGCCTTACCCGGCTGGAGCCTGCTTCCAACTCTGTTCTTGCTGCTTCTGCTGCTTTCCAGTTCCCAGGAATTCCACCGACGGAGCGACAGCGTTTTCCAGCTCCGCCAGGATTCCCTCTGCTGCGTTTGGGTGCTGGAAGGATATCAAAACCAGGCTCTCTGGGGCTTTACTATCAGGAAATTACATCCCCGGATTTGTTCATTTCCAAATATTATCTCTTCCCAACAAAGCACTGGGCATCCAAGGAATACAGAAAGTGATGGGCTGACCACTGCTTACTCCTCTGGAATGTCAGAGCTTGGAAAAAAAGGGCACTTGAGGCTTCTCCTGGTGCTGCCTGTGAGGTGTATTTTACTTGAGAGCCCCTTCCCGTGTCTTTCCCTGTATCCACCAAAAAATCCACCCGTTCATTCCCCAGCTGCTTGCTTCCTCCCTCTTTTCCTGTATCCAACGGAATTTTAACAGGTCAATAGTCCCCTCTGCAAGAGCACCTTTCATTCCAAACCTAAGAACAAACGAATCACTTCCCTTCCACCGTCCTTATTAGGATTCCACTGAGAGCAGTGGATGGAAAATGATCCTCTCCTGGTCCCTGCTGGATTCCCGGAGCAGGGATCCTTTCCCTCTTTCCCCCCACCACGGTGCCCTCCTCCCCCTCCCGCCCCACCCCACACCCTTTTCAGGCTTTGTTCCACAGCTTTTGCCTCCAGGCCTCAGATCCTTTCGTTCTCCACGAGCTCCCAGCAGCTCCACAGCCTTTCCTCTCCCATCCCGACCATTTCTCCGGGAATGGAGCTCCGCATTTCAATTGCCTTCTCTTTTCTCTGACTATTCCCACCAATCCAGAAGACCTAAAGCTGACACAAGGAACACTCGGTGCCCACAAATCCAAACCCAGACCCGGCCATCCCCAAACCAGCAACTTCCGGACAATTTGCATTCATTCCAACCTAACACTGAGGACTCACCCAATCCTTCAAAATTCCCAAGAAATATCCTGTTGCCTTCACAGCTCCCAGGGGATTCTGCTTCGTGCTCACACGGATTTGGGACTTCCCTGAAAAAACCCGTGCAGGGCACGCTGGAATCCCCGATCCCGTGAATCCGGGGAGCGTTAAAAGCTCGGTCCAGCCTGGGCCCCCGGAAATTTTTGCCAAATATCCCCCAAGTCCTCGGGATAACAGAACTCTCTGGTACTGCATTTTTGGCGTTGTAAAGCCTGGAATTCCTTTATTCCTAGTGCTGGGCTCTGCATATGGCTGAGAAAATCCCGGCCTCCACACAGACCCAGGTTCCAAACTTTTTGATACATTTTAGCAAGCCGAGAAATTCACCTTCCCTGCTTCTTCTTAAGGGCATCCTTCTCTTCCCTTACCCGGCATGCTCTCTCCCACTGGGGGTGGGTTTTCCCCTTCCCATGCCAATTAGTCCCTACTTCTAGGAGGTTTAGGTACCTTTCTTCCCTGGCAGGGATTTCTTAACACAGCTACCGAGGCTTTGGGAGTCTCCTTTATCTTCTACTTTCTGGGAAAACACCCTGTGATCCATAAATGCCACAATCCAGGTGCCCAACTTCAACAAGACATCCTTTTTACCTAAAAACACACACTCTCAACTCTTAGATCTTTTAAAGTTTTACCCCCGCAAAATTCCCCTATTTTTCCACCACTGAATTCCTCAGTCCTGCTTCCAAGGATTTCTTGAATACCACGGGGCTTTTCTCAAGATTTACCCCCACGACCTTCCCTACGTGCCCACTGCTCATCACCTCATTTTTCCCTCAATGTGGTCGTTCTCCACCCCAGAGACTTTGTCAAGTGTTGCCTCCAAAATGTTCCCCATCTCTCCACTACTCAGTTCCCCATTTTGCCTCCAAAATATTCAATCTGTCCCCTCCAGATTGCATCCACTTTTACCCCCAACGTTTTACTTCCTCTACAATATTGATTCAACCTTTTCCACCCCAAAAATGTGCATTCTCTCCCTTGAACACCACCTCAGCTTTTCCCTCAAAAATGCCCCAGAGGGAAACTCAGATTCAGCCCCCAAACTCCCATTTGCCTACACAAACAGTTCTTGTGGCCCCTCTCAATTCCCCCAGGCTTTCAGCTAAAGGAAGAACTGGAAGCCCATTCCCTCATCTCCGCCCTTGTTTTGCTTTCCTGGAAAACCTTGCGATCCCACACTTTCTCCAAGAGATCTCCTGGGAGTACTGGAAGGTTTGCTCTCTCAGAGCGCCAGGGGGCTTTACAGCACTTGTTCCTCTGCGTCTTTACCCTTTCATCAGGTTTCCCCTGGAACGGTGTTGTGGGAGAAGCTTGGAACTACCAGGAATGGATCACGTTCGCATTTTTTCCCCACCAGTTTTTATCTGGTTTCAAATTCATGCAATTACCCTCAAATGTGCCCTAGAACACTGCTGTGAAAGGATCAATGAGAAGAACAGCCGGAAAGCAGAAAACCACCTCCAGCAGCAGCCACAATGATCCCATTTCTCTTCTTACCTGGTCCTGCCAGAGCTCCCAACAGCCATTCCCATTCCAAAACAAGAGCTGTGGAAGACATTCCTGCTGTCCGTGAGGGTGAGGCGGCAGTTCTGGATGTTCTTCGCTGTGCAATCAGACAACAAACAGAGTGTAAATGATCCTGGTGGTCCCTTCCAAGCCAAACCAGCCCGTGATTCCATGCGTGGATCAGCACCTGTCCCAGCTCCATTCCAGAAACCTCCTCCCACTAACCCAGAACTTTCCTTTTTCTGCTCAACATCAGGGGTTTGCTGCCGAGTGCCCCGGGCAGGGGACGCCTCAGCCTTCCCTGGGACCGCAGCATTCCCTGGGCTGCCTCAGCATCCCCTGCGCTGCTGTTCCACGCCCATCCCGTGGTCCAGCGCCTGCGCGGGCTGCAGTGCCGGGCTCTCCCCACGAGGCGGCAGCACCGGGAGCGAGCAGCCCCGGCCGGTCCCGCTGTCTCGGGGCAGCTGCGCCTTTAACCCGCCCTGAGCCGGCGGGGCCGTGAACACAGCGGGCACAAACCCCACCGCTCCCCTTTATTTCACCCTCAGAGGCACAGGATCGCAGCATTTCCTGGGCTGCAAGGGACCCACAGGGAGCATCGAGTCCAAATCCTGGCCCTGCACCCCAAGAATCCCACCCTGTGCCCGAGAGCCTTGTCCAGACCCAAACTCTTCCCCCAAGATCCTGAAAACACAGAGGGGCTGGGAGAAGGATGACCACGGAGGATTTTTTTATACAGATCTCCTTGTACGATCGTTATATAATATTATTAGACAGTCCAGGAACCCATCCCTGTGCCGCGACACTCATCCCTGGGCCGGAATACCGATCCCCCGCGGCCCCCACCGTCCGCTCGGGGCTGTCCCCGTTCCCCGCTCACCTCCGAGCCCGGAGCACCCGCGCCGGTGCCCCCGGCCCGGCAGCGCTGCTCCCCGGGCTCCCCGCCATTGCCGCTCCTGGCGAAGAAGGGCGGGAGTCGCCGGTACCGCACCGATGTGGCTATTCGACCTTCTCAAGTAGGCGGCCGCGAAGGACCCCCCCCCCCCGCCCCCCCCGCTCCGTCTATTCGACTGCCTGAATGCTCCCGCCTGCCCCAGGCGCCGCTGACCCCACAGTCGGTGTCCGCGTAGCGGGAAACGCCTCAGAAAATTGCGTGCAAGCGCTGGGCTGGCGTCGGCGTCGGCGTCGCGTTCAGGCAGCCGAATAGACGCAGCTTGGGGGGGGGGGGGGGGGGCTTCCCTGCCGCCATATTGAGAAGGTCAGAAAACAGTGCACACGACCGCCATCTTTAGTGTGGCAGTGACGACACTTCCGCCCTTCGCCGCCATCTTGGGTGCTGGCAGAAGCCACTTCCGGTCGAGCCGCCATCTTTAGTGTGGTACAATTAGGGCCCCCGCCGCCCCTCACAAGGGCTTCTGTCTAGTCGGCTGCCTGAATCCGGCCCGGACTCCGACGCCGGCCCCGCGCCTTCCGCGCGATTTTCCGCGGTGCTTCCCGGTGCGAGGACACGACTGGCGGGGTCAGCCGCGCCGGAGGCGGGCGACGGCTCCGCGACCGGCGGCAGGCATCGGCAGGGACACCTCTCGCAGGGGGCCTAGTGCGTCCGCCATCTTGAGTGTGGCGGAAGTGTAAACCACCCTCTGCAAGGTCCTGGCAGATAATAAAATAATAAAATAAAATAAATACTGTCATATTCTAATAAAAACGTCACTTAACGCCGTCCCGAGAGCGCGGAACTGCGCCTTCCTTTCCGAGCCGCCTCCTTGAGAGCGACACGCGGGCGGCTCTATTCCGACCGTGCCCGCCCGGTGCCTCCCGCCCGGGTCGCGCTGCGACCGCGCCTCTGCTGCCCGGCAAAACCGGCCCCGCCGGGCCGCCCCCCGCGCTGTCATTCCCCGCGGTCACCGCCCCGCACGGCGCCCGCTCCTTTCCATAGCTGTGGCCCCGCTCATGCACGGCCGTGTCCCTTGGCGCTCCGAACCGCCCTTCGCCCCTCCCCTCCGCTGACACACCCGGCCCCGCTCGCTCCCGCTCCTTGCCACGCTCGGCAGCCACCGAGGCCGCCGCCCTCTCGGCTCAGCCGGCACCGGGCGGCAGCAGCGCCGGGGCGCCGTGTCGGGGGCGGCAGTGCCGCGCTCTCGCCACCAGGCGGCAGCAGCGCCGCCCAGCTCAGCCCGGGGGCAGGCACAGAGCACAGGGAAAAGCCGGCTCCGGGCGCTCTGCAGCTCCTGCAGCCCGAGCGTCTCGGCTCCTGCGGCCAGGCGCTTGCTGCTTTCCTTCCTACAGAAAAACGCCGGCTCGTTGGTTTCAAAACTTGCTGATCTCTATTCTCAGCTTCTTGTACTCCTATATTCAACAGATTAGAGAGGGAGGGCTGGCTCATTTCAAAATGAATTTACATCTAAATCAGTAGCATTTGTCTATTGATGCATAAAAGAAGAACTTAACACGTTTTGGTATTCTGCACACATCCCCCGCTGGGAGCAATGATAAAAAGTTAAAAACAAATGAAATTTAAAAAGTAGAAAGTTAGAAACAAAGTTACAACAGCAGAAATTTAGAAACAATCAAAGAGGTAAAATACAAGAAACAAACAAATTTCTAAAGGGAGAAAGGTTGAAAGTTAAAAACAAAGAAACAAAAAAAAGTAGAAACAAAGAAAATTAGAAAGGTAGAAATTTAGAAACAAAGTCACAAAGGCAGAAGGTGTTGAGCCTTTGACAGGGTACCCCTCCTTCTCGGACCAGGGTGAAAGAGCAGAGGAGGCTGCTGTTCTGCTAAGTTCTTTATTTCACGGTCTCACAGCTGTCTTGAAGGCAGAGTTCGAATGGGGTTACATGATAAAGCCGAGCAGCAGCAACAGGCAAAACCAGCTTCTTCTATATGCTCCATACACTCTATTTTTTTCTTACAGAAGTGTGGATTCTATTTGTTAATTGACCAATAAGATTAACACACGATTCGAGTTTTCGTTTTCTTAACCCATCCTGCTCTAACACTCGTAAGCCTCACACAAGTGTTACATCTGTATTACACAGATTTGCACATACAGTTTCTATCAGCTCTTATGGTTTATGTGAACACTCCATCTAAAACATGTGAACAGTGTAATTCTATCTAGATTTTGTCTAAAGTAAAGAATTCTGTGAAAAGGTAACACTGCTGCAGCAAGAGCTGTGTTTAAGATCTCTGCTACAGCTTTTTCAGGTTTAAGGCACTTAGCATCTATTTCTACTAAAAGTTAAAAATCTGTATTTCTATTTCACTTCGGTGTGGCTCCATGGATGTCAGCTTGTCCAAAGGTTTTAATTCAAACCTAGTGCTTTGGCTTCCCTCTGGGCCTGAGGCCAGAGGAGCCTTCACTCTAACAAGAAGGTTAGAAACAAAGTTAGAAACGTAAAAGTCAGAAAGTAAAACACAAATTTAGAAAGGCACAAAGTTAGAAATGTAGAGTGTTCAAAACAAAGTTAGAAAGGTAAAAATGGGGAGAAAAACAAAGGTATAAAGTTTCAAAGTTCCAAACAAAGGCAGAAAGGGACAAATCTAGAAAGTTGGAAACAAACAAAGAGAGAAAGTCAGAGATGTAGAAAGTTAGAAACTAACAAAAGTAAAAATGAACAAAGGTAAAAAGAGAGAAAACTTAGGTGGTACAAAGTCATAAAAGTAGAAACAAAAAAGGTAGAAAGGCAGAAGGTCAGAAGGGTAGAAATGCAGAAAGTTGGAAATGAAGAAAGATGGAAAGATAGAAAGTTTGAATGGTAGAAACAAACAAACGTATCAAGTTAGAAATTGAGAAAGGTAGAAAGCAACAAAGGTAGAAAAATAGAAAGGTAGAAATGAACAAAGGTAGGAAGTTGGGGAGGCAGAAAGTGCAGAGGCTGGCAGCAGCCATTCCAGCCTTAACGAGAGCCCTGTGTGGAAGAGCACCTTGTTCCATTGATCTTCACTTTGCTAAGGGCCTTCTGCTCTCCTGGGAAAGATGCAGAGCAGGCAAATGGCTACAGGTAGAAGCACCAGGTGTGACTGTTCTTCCTTCACCTCCCAGAAAGCTGGGGGGTTTCATGTTTGAGTCAGTGGCCCAGAAGGGGCAGAGAGTCTGCCCTGACCAGTCTGTGGGCATGGATCTGTTTTGTCTTTCCCTGTGCCCATTCCCAAAACTCTTAAAACTTTCCCAAAATAGAAACACAAAGCCTGGGGCAGATCATGCCTGAAGAAAGAGTGGTCTCTTGTTTTATTCCAAGCTGCTACAGAAACAAACAAAGGTAGAAAGGTAAAAATGAACAAAGGAGGGAAGGTGAGAAAGGTAGTTCGAAAATCAAAGTCAGAGAGAGAGAGAGAAAGAAAGTCAAAGTCAGAGAGAAAGAAAGAAAGTCAGAAAGAGAGAAATAAAGTCAGAGAGAAAGAAAGAGTCAGAAAGAAAGAGAAAGAAAAATAGAGAGAAAAAGGAATAGAGAAACAGAAGAATAGGGTTTGAGAGAAAAAGAAATCGAGTGTAAAAGAGAATTAGTGTTGAAGAGAAAAAGAGAAACTGAGAAATAGAGTGACAGAGACATCCAGAAACAGTTAAACAGCAAGAAAAAGATAAAGAGTTAGAAAAAGTCAAGTGAGGAATAGACTGAAAAGTAAAGCAAAGCAGAGTAGCAAAGCAAGAAATACGGCAAAAAAATTACTAAACCACACCAAAGGAAGAAAGCAACCAAAAGGGAGGAGGGGGGTATCTTTATTAGGGTTTATTCAACTTGATTGAACAAGGGTTTTTTATTTACACTTCAGCAAAGCAAGTGGAAACAACAATGTACACAAGCACAAATACAATCCATATGCACACTGGTCAAAGTCCAATTGACATACAGAGCAATATGTGCAAGTGCAGCAGCAAACACCAACACAGAGCAACACAAGCCAACCCCCTATCAGTACAATGGAACAATTGTTCTATTTCTGGAAAATTCATTGCATTTTATTGTTCCAGGAAACCCAAAACAACAGCAGCACAGGGAGAACAAAACATTCATCCACCACACACCTCCTTCAGCTGACACACAAACCCACCCTCGCTCTCGTCTTGAGAGCACCCCATGGGAACGCGGTTCCCGGGAGCCCCAAAATCATCCCGCCTGACAAATCTCCGGCACGGTCGGCACCCAAACCCTGGCGATGAACGGCACCTCACAGACCGGCCGGGTCCCAGATAAACAAACCCAGCCAGGAGGGAAAACATCCCCAGCCAGCGCAGCAGGTTGTTTTTACTCTGAGTTTAAAAAGTAGCTGAAAAGCCTGAAAGGCAAAACTCACAACAGAGAAGCACAAAACAAGACAAATTATCTTCCACCGTCCTCAGTAGCCTCAATTCAGGCAAGTCAACAGAAACTCAAGAGCACCACAGGGCAAAGGTCCAGGTGTACCTTGAGATACACTCAAACATCCTGGAGTCCTGGATGTGGGAGCTTTGCCTGGGGGGTGCTCGGTGCGGGTTCGGACGGTCAGGACGGTGACGAGAGATCTCTGCAGTCAGATCTTGGAACACGCGGTTTATTGCAAAGGGCGTGGGTACAGGGGCACTGCTTAGAGCTGCAGCTGGCAGCTCTGAGCAGGCCCAAGAGAGCAAGAGAGTAAGCGGGTAAGTAAAGAGAGGGAGAGAGAGGAATGAAGGTGAAGAAGTAGTGAGAGAGAATGTGTGTAGAGTATAGTAAGAGTGTCTGAAGTCCTGGTTACAATACAATAAATCATCTTCTGTACTGAATATTCTAATTGTCACTAACCAATCTAATACAAGATACAAATCCTATAGCATTTACATACAGCCTATAAGAGTTCTTATATTACCATAGAGTGTTACATCTTAACTTCTAAAAACTACTCTTTGGACCCCTTCTGCTGAGCTAGTAGAGTCTGCTCTGACCCTTGGACCTGCCTGCAAGCAGAGGGTATTGTTCAATCAAGAGGGGATTACCTTCAGTCAGCCATACCATTGTTTTCCAGTTGTTCAGTAACTAAGACTTGGTATTTCAAAAGGTGGCTTTCATTTCGATGTCGCTTATAGTTTTCATATTCCCAAAATCTTTTGTCAGGCAATCATATTTATAAGGCTTTCCTGTTTCATCTTCCCCAACACCTGGATTTTCCTAGTGCCTCGGTACCCAACATCAGGGGGGAAAATATCCCAGTTGAGGCTTCCCCAGCCCATCTCCAGGTGTCACCCCCAGCCCTCCCAGTGGCTCCCAGTTCCCAGGCACCCAGCCAGCAGCTCCTTGGTCCTGGGAGGCGTGTGGCACTTCCAAAAGTACACCATGCCTTGGAGCAAGCTGAGCAAACAATTCCAGACCTAAAACCTTCAATCCCTGCACGTCAAGGCAGACTCACAAATGCCCAAGAATTCGCACCTGCCATGGAAAAGTTAAAAGATCAACGTCTGCCTGAACTGCATTTGCAGAGTCCAATTGCACCCATTTTGCTCTGCCTCACGCTCGCAAATTGCCCGGAACGTGCTGTGTACAACAGCCTGGAAACCATGGAAAACTCCTGACACTGGTATCCCGATGCCTCTTGCAGACACCCAGCTCAGGGAAACCTTTGCAGCAAAGCAAATCCTAAAGGAGCTGTTTTCCCCGAGGAAGCCCAGCAGCGGCAGCGCTGGCCCAGAGCACAAAGCAGCAGCTCTGCTGGGGAAGAGCATCCTTCAGTTCCTCTGCTGCTCACTTGACCAGAGAGCTGTTCCTAGGCCACATTCACTGCCCCACCCTGGATGAAATACCTGCACCCCCCCTTCCAAGTGCTCACTGCTCCCTGCTGTTCACGTGACCTTTTCTACATCAAACTACCAGGAACAGTGCCCAGACAAATGGAGACCTTTCAAAAAAAAAAAAAGATAAAAAACCTGGGTTTGCATAAAGTACTGAATCTAAAAACTTTTATGTTTCCAGTATTCCAACCATGTCCAGATGGTGAGCAGGTGCTAGAAATAACAACAGAAAAGCACAAGAAGAGACAAATCTTCCTTCTCGACCTTCAATATCCTCAATTCAGGAAAATCACCAAACTCAACAGCTCTATATAGAAGGGGAAAAAACCCCACGTGTACTTTGAGCTGGTGAGAAGAACAGGAACCTGCAGCAATTAAGGCTGCACAGTCCACAGCAGCGAGAGCTCAGCACACATCCAGAGAGGCAATTCCAGCACCTACATTAAAAAAGAAGAAAAAGTTGATTACTTTTTTTTAAAGTTACTCTAAGTTCGTAAAACCAAACCAACCTTCGCTCTTGATTTTGGCTCACTGATGCACACACACACACAAGAAGCCAACGGTCACACAGGCCCTGCTTGCAGAATTCCTGATCCAAACCCTCGCCTTTTCTGCCCAGCACTGAGGGAAATCTGACAGAGGATTCATAAAGAGCCCTCACTGAGAGCAGTCATCGCCCCAGGCCTTCAGGCTTGGCAAGATCCTCAAGTGAACGGACCCAAATTCAATTCCTAAATCTGAATCTCTGACAAGTCCTGTTAGAAAGACAGCAGACAGTCCATCAGAACACAGAATTAAAAGGCTGCACAAGGAATAACAGAAGCTTTTCCAGGAATAGCACAAGTTCCTTCTCTCCCTCACCGGTCCGGGACCGTGAGACCGAACCTTGGGCCCCAGGAGACAGGAGAGCTGCTATCAACACCCGAACCTCCCAAGCGTTGTTATTGCTCAGAGAGCTGCGCCGGCACTGAGCTACTCCCATGCGCCTGCAGGGCTCTGGGGAGGGGCAAGACGACCTCCCACTCCTGCCTGGAGAAATTTCAACACCCTAAAAAGTCATTTCCCTTCTCTCTCTCTGAGCCACGGCCAAAGCAGCTGTGTGGAACGACCCGGGGGATTTATGGGAGGGCTGATTCTCTCAGGAAAGACCCCAGACCCTGAGGAAACAAAACCACCCCAAATTTCCAGCTGAAAACACGCTGCCTCCTGAACGGGAGCGCACAAAACTCTCTAGAGCCAGACAGGAGGTGACAGACCGGAAAAAGCCAAAAGATGTGCTCTGCTTGCATGCACTCTCTGACTGGTAATTCCACAGGAAATTCCCCACGGATCGTCAGCAGTCGCCTACAATTTGTCCTCTGCAATCATGACTGCCTTGGCTTTCTGTGGAAGCGTTTCAAACATCCAGGGAGGGTTCAGGGCCTCGGCTGGCTCGTTTATGGCTCTTCCTGACAGGCCCAGGCCAAACCCAAGCACCCCCCTCACTGCTCCAGCCCCAGGTTCAGGGAAATATTGATACGGCTTAGAAATACTCTCCTTCCCTGCAACTCAGTCCCTCCCTGCACATCCCCGGAGAGGATTTACTCCGTCCTTTGTTCCCGACAGCACCTCTCCAGCACAAGTCCCGCTTCACACAGACACTGACTAAGCAGACCTAAGGCAATGGTTCCAGCAGCAGCTGCAATCCCGAGCTCCCTGTCTCCTGCACAGCTCATCCAAGCACTCCCAGCAATCTCACCTCGGCCCAGACACCCTCTGTCCTCAGAGGGAAACGCAACCCGATGGCACGCAGCTCTGGCACCACATTCCCTCTTCCCTTCTCCCTTTTTCCAGCACACCAGGCTGCTGGCAATGGCATTCCCATGGCAGTTCATCCCAGCACAGAGAAGAGGAGCCTGTGACTTACCCACACCATGGGCAGGACAAGGGGGGCCCTAGCTGGCAGGGACGGGTTCTTCTAGCACAGAGGTTTCTGAGCCCAGAAAGGAGCCTTGCTTTGGCTTCCCTGACTTATTCAGCAGCCCTCTGGAAACACGTGGCAAGGAGGGAAGCTGCTTTTCCTGACACCATTCAGCTGCCAAAACCAGTAACCCCTCCACAGTGCTCCTGCAGCCTTGCCTGGCCCTGGGGCCATAGAGCAGGAGCCTTGTGGGCATGAACCTGCCCCTGATTCATCCCCTGAGCAAAACCCGCTAGTGAAAGGTGGTGAGAGCAACCAGGGCAGGGGTGGTAAGCAAATCTGGGACCACTTAGGAGAGGCCTGTGCCACCAGAAATGTAGAATAGTGTCTTTCAGTTGAAGGGGACATACAGTGTTCATCTAACCCAGTTGCCTCACCAAACACGCTATCTGACATACAAAATAATAAGCAGAAACCTTATTTCTGATATTTCCTCACTTCTAAGTCGCAGAACTTGCAACTAAACCTACTCCATCTGAAAATTTGCGAATGTCATTTATTAGATTATTTGTAATCTTCCTCGCTGCTGAAGGGTTAACATGGTGTCCTTACATCCTGATGCTTATAAATAATCAAGGACACAGCAGAATTCTTCACTAAAATCTACTGTAGTCTTTTCCAGAACTGATTTCTAATCCTTTCCAAGACAGCTGCACAATTTAATATTAAAAAAAAAAAGTGCTGAACCATATTTCACAACTTGCCAGCTGCCTGCCAGGGCAGACGGGTGCATGGCTCTGGCAGGGAGGGCACAGCCTCAGCACCAGCCTGCTTGGAGAACCTAGCTCTGCTCAGTGCCTCAAGCAGCAGTGCCTCAGGAAGGACCCTTTCCCAGCCCATCCAAAAGGACATAGGCACTTATTGGTCTGGCCACAGGGAGGGGGTGAGTGCTGCAACGGGGAGGCTCCTGCACAAGTTTGGAGTGGGCAAAGAAGGCACAACTGAGAAGGAATGGCCACCTCAGCCCCTCTCCTTCATTACAGCTCTGCACCTTCCCCTACCTGTAGGTCATAGGGGGAGGTGACAATGGGCATGGAGGGAATTAGTTGGCTGAGCAAGCTGGCGGGCAGAAGGTCCAAGAAGCTGACTTGCAAAAAAAAAAAAAAAAAACAAAACCTAGAACGGTTCATCGTGATTAACCACATATCAGAAATGCCTTCCTCTCTAATGGTAAAGCCACTGACACACTTCTTCTCTTGCTTTGTCATTTATCTCGTAAATCAACCCATCTGCTTTCAAACCAAACGTGCCAAGTAAATACGAAGATTATTAGGAAGCCTTTTTATTTCCCTAGAGCAAATTAAACAGCTGGAGGTTACATTTTTTTTAATATTGCCAAGCTGTTACCAGGCGTAACAAAAGGCAGTTGGCTGCACACACAGCCCCGCAATGTTTCACTGGGCTGATGCAGCAAAATCAAGGAACTTGTGCCTTGCACCCAGCTGCAAATGCCAGCGACGCACCGCTGATTTTATGGCAACTGTCACACCAGGAGAGCTGATCCTCCCAGACAGTGGAAGTACACAATTAGGTCACATTAAACATCGAGAAAATGCCACAGCAGTTCCACATGCCAACTACAAGGGAGTGACACTGGAAAACAGTTCCTAGCTGGCAAGAGCCATCCCAGCATCAGTGCATAATAAACTGCTAAAAGTTGACAGATGAAGTCTGAGGGTGCAGAAGCGTGAGCAATCACCCAAACAGAGGGATTCGTAACATTTTCCCACAAGGCAGAGAAGTAAGACAGGCAAGCACCAAAGCCTGGTTTATTCCCCCTGGGAAGCCACCGCTACCTCCTGTTCACAGAAACAGAGGGGCTGGGTACAGCATTCCTTCAGGAGGGTTTCCTTTAGGGCCAGAATAACAAGATGAAGCAGTGGTGCTCACAGCAGAAGCTTCAGACTTGTGTAGGCTTTTTTTTCCATGTACAACACCAAGCTCCTAGCCTTACCACAGGAGCAAAAGTGTTTGCAGTGTCCTGACCATTGCACCCACACACTACAAAGTACGTCCTTGGCCAGAGGTGGACTAGCGAGAAAAGCACAGCCCACTCTGCTTACAGAAAGCCTTTTGCATCCTGTCAGCACCACCTACGTTCAGCTTAGTCCAGTCTTGCACACCTGAAATCAAAGGTAGTTATGAAAGGCAGCTGTTGTCACAGATAACAGACATTCTGTTGCACAATATTTGGTGCTCGCCACAAATTGCACCGAAACAACTTCTATGCCATTGCCACAACAGTGGTAATTCTTTAAAACATGAATAAAAGGGCTCTGTACAGGAGGGCAATGCTGCATGGGGAGAGAACACACCACACCATGTAAACTTCAACACTGTGAGAAGTGTCAGTCTATGTCTTTTTACTCCCATATATCTTGAAACTACTTGTGGAGTCTACTGATGACAAAAGCATGCTTAATTTTGCCTGTGATCAAAGACACGGCCATGATGCAGCAGCAAGCAGTGCACCTCAGGGAAACGTCACACAGTTTTTGGGATGGTAAGTGGGCAGCACAGCTTTCTCAGCACATGAATTAACACCTCAATTCTTTAAAAGTTTCCATTTTACCAGTTTCTTCACCAGCACTAGTTGGCGTGATCAGCAGTCCTGTTGCAGTATCTCCTCTGCATGCATCCTCACAGAGCATCCCCATGGTTCGCTCCCAAACACAAGAGCAAGGCTATTCTTTACACTTTTAGGTCAGCCCTTTAGCACAGGCCAAGAGCAGCAGCTCATCCCAAAAGCAGCTGTCAGAAAGGCACAGGCAGATACGCATGCAGGAAGTAACCTCCTGAGGTACTGCTGCTGCACTGCCCATGACCAGGTCTGAGAGCAAAGCCACGCACCAGCACATGCTAAGAACCAAGCTGAGGGCTTAGAGGAAACAACCAACCTCCAGGATATTTTGAATTGTGAAACTTAATTTAAGCTACAGCCCAGAACAAAGACTTAGAAGCTAGGACACCCTCATAAACCAGATTTAGTCTGCTCTGTCATGGCACAAGATTACAATGTCACACTTTCACAGAATGGTTAAAGATTGGAAAGGGACCACTGGAGGTCACCTAGTTCCCAGACATGCAAGGGTCCCCCAAAGCAGCTTATTGAGGATTGTGTCCAGATACCTTCTGAATACCTCCAAAGAGGGAGACTCCACAACTTCTCTAGGCAATCTGTTCCAGTGCTTGGGCATCCACACAGTAAAGTTCTTGCTCATGTACATCAGTTTCTGCCCGCTGCCTTTTGTACTATCGTTGGGCAAAACCCAACCAGAGCCTGGCTCCATCCTCTTGGCACTCTCCCTTCAGATACTGATAGACTTTGATGAGGTTCCCTCTCTGTCGTCTCTTCTCGAGGCTGACCAGGGCCAGCACCCTCTGCCTTTCCTCACACATGAGATTCTCCTTAATCATCTTTGTCACTCTAAGCTGGACCCTCTCCAGAGGCTCCATGTCTCTCCTGTCCTGAGGAGCCCAGAACTGCACACAGCACTCCAGATGCGGCCTCAGCAGGGCCGAGCGAAGGCGCGGGGTCCGTCCCTCCCGGGGAGGCTCCGGCGGCCTGTGTGAGGGCCGGGCAGGAGCGGGGCGCGCCGGCCGCTCCCTCTCGCGGCCGCGGGGCCGCGCTGGGCTCGCAGCGCTGCGGCTGCCGGGCCCTCGCTCCCGGCAGGGCCCGGCCTGGGCCCCACCGCCCGTGCGGGAGCACCGGCCGCCGGACCCGCCTCCCGGGACACAGCCCCGCTCCCGCCCGACCCCGGCCCCGCTTACAGCACCTCGAGCCCTAAGTGACAGCTGGGCTTCGCAGGACCGAGCGCCATGGAAAAAGGGAATCCAGCCGAAATACGCACGCCTCACACTCCCAAGCTGTAGGGTGGGCTCTGATGAGAGCAAGAGCTCATCAAGACAGGCCCAGCCTAACCTGGGGGAGACCTGCGACAGAGGAGCTTGAATGTCCCATACCTGGGAAAGCAACAAAAAGCCTTAACCCAAAATTATTTAAGTAGTTCATATTCAGTATAAGTTTTCCTCCCTAATTCCCCATGCCCTCCCCACGACCCCAGCCAGCCTGGGTTTTGTAGAGTAATTTTAGGGCTCCGTGTTTCTGACCAGATCTCATCTACCGTGACATGTGACAGAGCCCAGTGAGTGGAAGGCTCCAGCCCACAGATCCCCAAGAAAATCTAAGATTTCCGTGCTGCTCATGCAGTTTTCTCAGACTCTTTGTCAAAAGTTATTGGTGGCTATTTTTTAAATGAAAGGAGTAGAGGGAACATAGCTTTGAGGCATATTGGGCTAGCATATTGTTCAGACTCTGTACAGGGACAATAAAGCTTTTAGGATCTTTTGATTGACATATATAATGAAGGTAGCTGTCAAACCTTTGTGCAGCAATTTTATTTCGTATTGACAAGCTATTTCACTGGCCAGGGTTTTGCATAAAAGGAATCATTCACATTGTTGTGGTGCTGCTATTTACAGAGCCTAGAGGACAGTGGCATCACTACAATATAAAGATTAATATTCAAATTTCTTTTGAAATACATAACTCTGTATGCAACCTATCCTACGTGCGCATCTTCATACAGGGAGAAAGGCATTGTTCTGCAGAGAGAAGGGGGCCTGGAGCTGCTGGGGGTTGTTGTTCATTCACTGAATCATCATGTAGCCTTTGAAAAGCCACTTAGTCACTCTGCAGTTGAATGTTTCTCTCTGGGGAGCAGAGAACAAAGCCTCAACACAAACTGCCATCACTGTTACCAGTCAGTGGCAGAGCTCACAGAGCCAGCATGGGGTCAAGGGGCTGCTCTGAGCAGCCCTTGTGTGCACAAAGCCCAGGACAGCTGTGCTCCTCCCAAAGAAGCTTCTTTCTCCTGCCAAAGCAGTGGCAGGGTCAGCTTGGGCTACCTGAGACAGCAGTTGCTGCTTGCCCACTACCTTTCTTTGATTATGAACAATAACTTGCCAAGAAATCACTAGCCTCAGAGAAAACAGGCAGAAAGCAAACGAGAGGGCAAAGCAAAACATAAAGGAGAGGGGGGAAAAAAAAAATACACATAAGCAAGGATGACTCTCACACTATTTGCTATGCAGTCAAGCCCACAAGTGGGTTGTGTATCTGAAGGTGGAAATACAAAGACGTGTCCTGTTCCCTGGGGAAAGGTAAGCAACTTCTCAAACGATCTTTAGAGGCTATTATCAGTCTCGCACTAGCACTGACATACCCTGTGCCCAAAGCCACAGCATGCACACACTGTATCCATAAAAAGAGATATTCACAGCTCTGCAGCTCATAGAAGTGCTGTGCCCGTGCTCTGGTACCAGTATCATTTAAAACAAAACAAAACAAAAAAAAGTTTGAGTTGCAAGTGAGGGCATGGAAGAACTTGCACGGCAAGAATTTGGAAAGAGCATGGTAATCCAGCTTGGTCAATGGGCACACAATTTTTTAAGAGTGTACAACGTTTGTTTGTTCAGTCATTCCTATATTCATTTTCAAGTCCAGAGACAGCAGCTTCATGTCTAGCCCCAAAATAACAGCACTGTCTGAGACAAAACCAGCTTGGTCAGGGGTACCAGAGCTTTTCCCAGCCCGTTTATGTAATAAAGCATTATATACAATTGTTGGAAAACATACCAGTTTAAAAATCTTTTATCTATGACTTTAGCCAGGTTTGCTCATCTTTGCCCCAGGGGAAGGGAACTGAAGCTTCTTTCCAGGGCATTGTTTCTCTAGGTGAGGCCTGATGGGCTTAGCATTTCAACAGACTGGGAGTAGCCCCAACAAGATAAAGCCATCGATGGAACATCAACAGAACCAACAGAACGTCAGCGGCCATCTAGGAACATCTACCCCAGACTCTGCCTCCGGCAAAGACTGATAAGAAATTCAAGCAATGAAGATCTAATTAACATCAGAAGCGAAGAAATCCGGATCTAATAGGAGAGCAGATACTAGGAACTACACAACTTGAGACCAATGAACACTGACCCAATTCGTTTCTATGAGTTTTGACTGCAAAAAAGATCTGAAAATTCTAGTAAAGATCATGTGTCATGGAATGATTCTCCGCACACCCGGGCTATGTGCGGATGAGATGATTTCTGTGGTACATCCTGGCCAGAGAAGAAAGTAGTGCCTTGACTCTCTAACATTAAAAATGTTGTTGGAGGGCTTTTTGTTTTTCCTGCAGTTTCAGTGACACAACCAGGAAGCAGAACAGGAGCTATATGTCCCTGTTACTTGGGTCCTAAAATACAGAGAAAGAAGACAGGGCAGAGAGCAAAGAAGAAAAACAGAGCTTTGTCCTCATTCACATGATAGCCCTGTAAGGCTCTAACCCAAAAGATGTAACTGTATAGTGAAACATCTATGGGGGACTCTCTTGCCTGGCACAGAGGGGTTCTGCAGATAGACTTCCAGGGTGGGGAAAGAGTACCAAGTCGGCAACACAAATTACTTCAGGCCAAACTCCAATACATAACTAGAGATTCCATAGATACATCCAGCCTTAAGCCCAGGAGCAATACAGGTGGAGAGAACGGAGCCTGGGTGATTAAAACTACCTATTTAAGCAGTTCAAGGTAGCTGGAAGCAGCACTGGTGCCTCTGGGTTTCTCTGTTCATTATTTAAGGTGAACATAAAAACACAGAGTGCAGGAGCCCAAGGATGTTCCTCACTGGCTTCAAGCTGGCAGTTTGCTAAAAGCAGCGCTCCTTGGTTTCCTTGGTTTGCCGACCAGCAGTGCCACCTCCCCTCCCTGCTGCCACGGTGCTCAGCCTTCCCCAGGGTTAACAAAAGGGCACCTTACTCTGCTTCGCCAGATTTCAGCTCTGAGAATTTCATTCTGAACAGTTCAGCATCTGCTTTAGCCAAAACAGTTCCGCTATTTCCAGGAATATTATTAAAGGAAAAATATACTGCTTGGCACACGCTACCTAAATTCAGGCAACCTTTTATATGAGGATCTCTAGCTTCGGAAGGGAAATTTTGAAATCTGGCAGAGAGGTGACCTTTGTGGTAGAAATGTGTCTATCCCTATCAAAACCTACCTACCTTTGGCCAGATTACAGAGCAGGGAAATACTGCAGTTAAGGGCACGGTAACGAGTTCTGAGAACTGCAGTTACTTGCTGTTTCTGCTGTGGGCAAGAGGTCCCTGATCTCCTGCAGAGCTGCAGCTTGTGCTCACCCACTGCCTTGGCCAGTTACGGCTGCACAGGTCCTCCATGGCTGGATGACGAAATTACAGAGCCAAGGGTGAGCGGAGAGACCAGCATTCCATCTGACGCCTACATACATTCCCGTAACTTTCGGATACGGGACAGCCCCATCTGCCACACAGCCCAGGGTCAACGTCAGCATCACGAGTGCTGCGCAGGCACGAGGGCACTGCAGGAAACAAACTGCGACCAAAAAACCCAGGGCCATTACAATACATCGATGCACAGCTGGAAGAATTAATGTCAAGCAGACAACGGCATTGCAGACGTCCCCTAATAACGAAGGCTTGAATCTGCTGTCTCAGTAAAACTCTCTAAACGAGGTTTGTGTGCAGCTTATGGGGAGTTTATGAAAGAAATATAAATATAGGCCATCATTCTGCAAAGCTTCACAAACCCAAACCCTTGCATTCAGGTGCCATCTCTCGGACTTTGCTGCAAAATCAAGGCCATTCACGTTAAAAGCACAGACAAGAACATCTGCTCAAACTGATGTGTTTTAACTGTATTAGTTAATTATCCAGACAACTCTTCTTATGTCATGGAAATGCAGTTTGAACACTGGCAGATAAATGCTCTTGCATTAAAAAGGGAGAAATCAGTATTTGCTGTTGGATGTAAGCAGCCATTAGAAGAAACAGTCCCACCTTTCACCCAAGCATACCTTCTCCCCATCTTCAGCACATTATGCAGTCCTTCTGTGTATCCGTGTGTGGGATCTCAGGACTCATATCCATATACCGAGAACTGGCATGTCATCATCATCCTGGAGAATGATTTCAGTTCATTAAGTGCTGCTAGGAAAAAGATATAATTCCTCTCACCAAAAGCCTCAACAGGCTACAAAGGAAGAGTACAAGGAAAAGTTAACTTCTTTCTTCATTATATGTATGCCCTTTCCTCATGCATAAAGCAGGAGCAACACAGAACTTCTATACATATAAAGAAGTTCTATAGATAGATAGATTATATACTTCAGTACATATATGTACGTAGATAGATATAGATCTATGTATTATTATGTACATACTTCAGGTCTGGTTAAAGCACAGCGGCGAGCAGAGGGGGTCTGTGGCGCTTTCATTCCGTGAGAGAAGAAAACCGTACCTCCTGCAGAAGGCAAACTGTCCGTGCAGACTGCAGAAGGCACTCAACAAACAATTTTGGTTTGTCACTCAAGTGCTTGGTTAATGATTCACCCTGAACAACCAGGCAAGGAAGAAGCGAGCTTGTTCTCCTTCAGTGCACTGGCTGCATTAAGAAGAAAGAGCTCAATGTGGAGCCAGTGCAAGAGAGAAACTTCCCACCTGCACTGCTGCAGGAAACTCTTCCCAGGAGTATGAACTGGGATTATGTATCACAACAGCAGGTATGGCTGGAACTATGGAACCAACCCAGCCACACACGGACCTTGTGATATATTTTTCATTAGCAGAACCCAGATCCTTTACGCAGTAGTTGCCTCCCAAATGTGGAAACTGCAAGATAAAAAGCACATTTGGGTGACTTCTTGATGGGTGACTGCAGAGCCACAGGCTCATCTCAGATCTCCCACAGACCCAGCCTTGGAGTGCCTGCAAATTCCTTTTTTCCTCTTATGCTTCTGAATGGTTAAGGCAGCGTGGCGAGCCATTTTACAGGGGATTTCAAGAAAATGACACGCTTGATGTTTACATGTTTTTGCCCATGAGACAACTTTGATATGCCTTGTGAAACACATGCTTTCACAGAAATCTGAGGAGGAAAACGACATCACCAAGAACAGTAAAATCTTGTTCTGTTTGGAACAGACAATTTTAACAAGACTGTTTTAACGGGAATAGCATTTGGTAGATATTTTTAAATGTTGGCAGCAGGTTTTGCTAGACAAAATTTTATGATATCATTCCTTGGATAGATTGCTAATCTGCAAAAACCCATCATTTGAGACCCATTCTAACATTACAGAAGTCCCTTGATTTCCATGTACACAAGGTCAGGCCATTTATGAGTGTAAAGTGTCCCCAGTACTTAATTTTTCCAGGTGACACCCGGTGCCACTTGGCTGTTTGAAAGACAATTTGAGCCAGTACACTTCCACAAAGGACTGCACAGAATGGCCATGTTCTTCTTCCCTTCTAAGAGTTGCATAAGCAGATATAAATGTTTCTGTGTTCAATAACTAAAATTAAGATTCCCTTTGCTTGTAGCCTCCTTCGAGAATGTCACTATTCTGTTTGAGAAACCACATCCTGCTCTGCATCCTATGTGGATTCATTCTGTCAATCCAGGGAGATCAAGTTCAGCAGCCTCCCAGGACTGCTGATAATCTCCTGAAAGTCCACAGTAAACATTTCTTTACACACTGGATCAGATCTGATGAACTATACAACTTCACACCAGCCAGGAAAGTGTGTGGGACTGACTTTTTAACCAATGCAGACGTGGGGGTACACTTACAGGCCAACTATAATTTTCCCTAGAGAATGCTGAGCATATATTTTTTCCACTCAGAGCTATTGTTCCATGTTTTCCCAGGACTTCAGAGTATGTCCAGCAGTGACTGGAACCCCCATGCAGTAAACCCACTCAGGCTTACCAGGAAGCTTCTGTGGGAGCCTCAAGTTTCGGTGCAGCTCAGAAGCTGCACGCGCCTAAAGCATCTCCACGGGAACACGAAGCTTCCCTCGTGTATTTCATTTCTTAATCCGAAATATTCTTCCCACTCAGCCACAACCTAGAAAGGAAAAAAAAAGGAAAAGAAGGAAGATCAATTAATTTTGACATAAGGAGTCTTGACTATCCCAACACACTGCAAGGTGAAAAAACATCCCTGCCCCTCTAACAAATCCCCCTGATACTGTCTCCATCAAGTATCAATTATTTAAACGCTGTATTAAGGAGAGTAAAGACACAATGCTTGGAATTCTCAACAACGGCTCAGCTTGGCTACTCCAAGCACTTTCCCACCTGGGGAGCTGAGCAGTTCCAGATTTAAACACCACATTTAATACAAATCTGACAGCAATTTGATTTGATTTGGCTGCCAGCATCGGAGCTGCTTCCACACAGACACATGAGGCTGCTCCGAGCTGCCATTTCATCGGCGCCTGGGGACAGGAACAGCACCCGCACCGGCCACCTGGCTCAGCCCGGGCTCCATCCAGCACCCACCGAGAGCCGCTGCGAGCTGAAATCCTCCCGGCCCCTCCTGCCGGGGAAAGCCTGCCTCCGGCTCCGGCTGCCCCCAGCTCTCACCTCCCGGCAAACAGCAGCTCCATCCTTGGTGGCTGCTCCCGGCTGCGGGCAACCGCCGCCCTTCGGGCAAGCCGATGGCTCGGGCAGCTCCGGTGCCCGCTCTTCCTCGATGCTTTTGCGTTTTCCTGCAGCTCCCCGGGCCGGAGGGAGCGGGGGGCGGCGGGGGCGCGGGGGGGGGGGGGGAACGAGAGCCCGGCACGGCACCGCGGGGCGCGGGGACCTCTCGTGGGAGAGGCGCGGCGCGCGCGGCACGGAGGTGTCCCCGCCGATGCCTGCTGGCCGGCGCCCACGCGCCTCCCGCCCGCCCCCGACGCCGCTGACCCCACAGCCCGCAGCAGCCCCAGGTGTGAGCGGCCAGGATGAGGAGGGGGCGGCTCCTGCCAGAGGCCGCTCTCCGAGGGTTCCCCGGGCACAGCTGTGCAGGGAGCTGCTGGTCCAGAGGGGCAATGGGGGCATCCCGAGTGTCCCTCCAGGGACAATGGTCAGAGCATCCGGCAGGAGCTGGGGAGCAGCCGGAGGTACCTGGGCACAGAGCACTGCTCCCAGAAAATGCCCAGGGAAAACCCCTCGTGCCAAGGGGCAGCACCTGAGCAGGCAGGGCAGCATGTGGGGTCCCAGGGAAACATTCCACTTTCCCCTTTCATCTTGGCAGCCCTTCCCCAGTGCCCCCCCCCCCCAAAAAGGGGGGTTATGAGGAGAAAAGGGATTTAAACGGAGGGAAAAAAACTTCCTTTTCCATAATTGTCTGTGTTTAAATTGAGGGGGAATCCCCTTCCTCTGCAATTTTAAGGGCATCAGTTGAAGAAAACCCTGCCTTTTCCATGCTCTTAGGGGTATCACTTGACAGGGAATCCCCATTTTCCATTATTCTCCAGTTTAAATAGAAGGGGAAAACCTCGACAAAGCTATTTTATTGATTGAAATTGAGCATAACTCCCCCATTTTCATCATCCCAAGGTTTAAATTGAGGGGAAAGCCCGGTTGTCCCTCCTTTATAAGGGTTTGAATTGAGGGAGAAATCCCCCTTTTTCCATCACTGGAGAGACCTGAAGCAAGGAAAACCCCTCTTTTTCCAGTATTTTAGGGGATTCAGAGGAGAGAACCCATTTATTGCTATGGCATCTATTTAAGTAGAGACAAACACTCCCTAGTCTCTCATTTTAAGGGGTCCAATTGAAGGAAGCTCCCCCTTTTTCAGCATTTTAAGAATTTAAATCTGTACTTCAGGGCACTTCTAGCTGGGTACTGGCACCTAATCTCTCACAAGGGAGCGAGCCCAGCACTCACAAAACCTTCCTGCTACCAGAGAGCCCATTATTTTTTCAGTTTTATTTATAATGAATACATCCCTAATTAGAGACCCCAACAGGAGTTACACCATGTATATTATTACTATTCTTCTCCACCCTCCATAGTCCTGTGACTCAATAGCCACCAATGAACAATTACAGAACTTAACAAGGAATCATGCAACTCATGTGTCTACGCTGCCAAAACAAGAAGCTTTTTTACCCTTTCAGTGGATGCAGCTGTAGTAAAACAGAAGGCATCTACAGAGCCCTTTACTCACCTGGAATTTAAGGCAGAGCAGCCAAACAGCTGCAGCTCCTCCCAGTGCTTTTATCCCTTCTGGTAAAATTGCCTCCTCCCTTTTCCCGGGCATTGTGGGAACGAGAGGCGGGCCCGGCCAGGGGTATATTAACCCCAGCCCTGGGTGAAAAGAGGCCTATTCTTTCTGTGGGGTTAGTGGGGGTGAGGGTGTCTTTTTATTTCCATGAAGGGGGGGGGGGGGGGGGTCATTCAGGTTTTCTCATCTTTCTTTCAGCAGGTGCTTTTGGCATCTAAAGCAATAGAGGCTTTGAAGACACTGTGAAGAAGATAGCATTGAGTGCATAGTTCATGATTTTTGGATCGAGTGTTCAAGGTTGTTAAGGTGCTTGGTGCTTTTTGTATTTTTTTTTTTCTTTGCCTTGTTTTTCTTAGAAGCACTGCGATTTCCTGAAATTCCAGATTGTGTCAGTATTACACTCCAAATGTTTCAGCAGGTTCATTGTGCTGCAAGAGGGAGCTACCCTGGGTCAGAGATGACATTGGAGATGGAGGCTTCTGATAGGTAAGTTAAGGACTGTAAGTATGAGTGGGAGCGGGAGCAGGGTCCCAGTTAGTAGCTGACTTGTTAGGATTGGGCTTGTATGCCACTACACTGGTGCATTGGTTTTGGTTTTCTTTGTCATAGCTGACTAAGAGGCCAACCTGGTGATCCCAGTGCCTTTGGAGATGGCTGAGGTGGACTCCTTTGCATCCAGTGTGGATTCTCATCCCTGGTCATCTGAAAGCTAAGTTGGGGGCTGGGGCCCGGAGAAGGGATGATAGCAGGATAGTGGGTTGGAAATTGCTGGGAGAGATTTAAAAAGTAGTGTAGGGGAAAGGGATGCTCTCCAAGGGGCTTCTTAGGTAAGCTAAAGGGAGTAGCCCTACTTTTGACTGCAACTGTAGGGTGTGCAGCGCAGAGCAGTTCCAGTGTGTGTTGTCTTGTCCGGTGTGTGTTCTGTGTCTTTGGCTTCCCTTGGATCAGATCTCTCTGCCTTTTACCCTTAAGGGGCTCATCATAAGCATTGGCCATCATCTCTAGCTTCTTGAACTTTTGTACTTCTCGGTAGGATGCCAATATCACTTGTTCTTTTACCAGTGGGCTTGGCCACATCTTGGAATCACATCTTGAAAGCACTGAGTCGGATCTCTTTGGAGGCCTTGTTCCCGGCTGTACTGCCATCCATCCTTTCCAGCCATGAGCTGTAATGTCCTGGAGCTTGTAAGATTGTCAGGATATGGGAGCATTCTAAATGTGGCCTTGTCTCTCACAGCCATCTTGATCATTGTGACTGACAGTTCTTAGAACAGGTCACTGTTCCAGTCTTTTCTTCTGCTTCTTAGAGCCTCTTTCATCCACCATTGCCATACCATCAGTTATCTTTTTTGGCGTCGTCCCTGTCCTTGCTATTGTTCTTCTTGTCGAGAGCTTTTTTTATCATCCTCATGTCACACTGCTTGTAGTATAATGTGTTGTTTGAGTTTGTGTCTAGCCTGGAATTGCTCTGCTCTGTAGAGTAGTCCTGGGGGGGGGGGGGGTTAGGTGGAGAAGAAAGGAGACTTTATAGGGAGCCTTTTGCTTGGCTCAGCCACCTGAGCCATGCCTTGGATGGAGTGACTGTGGCCAGTCTGTGTGGTGTTCAGTGGAGATGTGGGAGTGGTGCAGTGGTGTCTTGCAGTTTCATAGTAGTTTGTCCTAAGGCCGACTACTGTGGGATCCTAGGCAGTTTGCTTTGAGGAATGAGAACTTGGGAAAGGCTAAGCTTTCCCTGTCTGTCTGGGTAACTTTGACAAATAATTCTTTTGCAGAGGGAGAGCATGTAAACCTGATATGAATGGAGGAGACCAGAGGAGCACAGCAGCGAGGTGGGTGGGTGCCTGAAGTCCAAGCTACGGCCTGACTTTGGGCTCTATGTTTACCTCACTGTTGGGATTTTCATTTTGAAGATGCGAAGCACTTGGCACAGCAGGGTATTGGCACTGGGGGGACCATGAGCTGGATGAGTATTGATTCCAGCACAGAACTGGATGCTACTGGAGTTGTTGTATTAGTGATGAAACTATAAGTAGCCTTTGATTTTTTTTTTTTGTGTTTTACAGGTGGTCTGCAGCATTCAAATTGCTACTCCAACATGACAGACACCCTTGCAGAAAGAGGTCACAGTCGAGCACTTTCAGGTGGAACCTATCTCGGCAATGCAACCCTTTTGGACACTACATGGGCATGTGCCTTTCCATTTTGTTTTGCCCCTTCTCCCCTGGGAAGGTTGGTCATCATTCAGCTTTTCAGGGGTGGTGTTTCATTTTGGTTATGTTGCAGGGCTGTTCTTTGTCTTTATTTTTAGGAAGTAAACCTGGATATCAGCAGTCAAGGTCAAGTGAGTGAGGTAAGCAGTGACCAGTGGATGCAACCAGTTATTGCTCGGGTGCCAAATTCTGGGGCAGCTCAAAGCATGCATTGTCTGAGCATCCATTTGTGTGTTTTAGGTGGCCCACTTGTATTATGCCTACAGGGGCTGAACCCCCTCATGGACCAGCTGATGGAGCCAGTTTATCACCCTTGAGCTGCCTGTCCCTGTGAGCCTTCCAGAAGTATTACAGGGCTCTGCGATGAAGCCTGTACCTTTTCTGTTTGAAGGTGCCATCTGGGCAGCCTTTGGCAATGGCTGAGGAGTTGTGGAGAGTCGGGGAGGGAGGGAGGAGCGAGGGTCCCCTCAAGTTTCAGTAATGCCACATCACCTTGTCTCCCCTTAACCCAGGGATACCCTGCGATGTCCGCCTCGGAGTGTGGCCACAGAGTATGAGCCAAGGACCGGGGCGTTCTCAGGAGCCGGTGAGTAGTGGAATTGTTGGGTTTTGGCTGATGTGCTGCTGAGTTCAGGCACTGATGTTTGGTTTTCTTTATTGTAGTAGACTGAGAGAGAACAGCCCTCTGAGGGCAGGAACTTCCCAGATGATGAGGTGGCCTTGTTTTGCACCTGATGAGGATTTGCATCCCTGGATATCTGAGAGCTAAGTCAAGGGCTACACCTCAGGGAGGGGGATGAGAGTGGGGTGCTGGGTCAGGACTTGGTGGGAGGGATCTTTGAATTAGCTTTGGAGATGGGGATGTCCACGAGAGGGCCCCTTAGGCCACGTAAAGGCAAAGTCTCGCTGTTGATCACAATGCTGAGGTGTGCATGGCAGAGCAGTCCTGGTGCGTGTTGTGTCACTTGTCTATTGTGTGTTCTGTGTCTCTATTGTGGGCATCTTGTGTCACATGTCTTTTGCCTTACCCCTTTGAGGGGCTTATCAGAAATGCTGGGCATCATCCTCAGCAGCTCCTTTGTGTTCCTTGGCCCGACGCTGGTACCCTTGAACCTTTGACTTGCAGGCTCGGACATGCATGGGAATCGCATCTCTCTTTAGCACTATTGAGTCAGACACCTTTTACAGTCTTGTTCTGAGCTGTATTGACAGCTGTGCACTGCAACGATCCCTTATAACAGATTAGGACTTGGGAGAATGTGAGGATAGGTAGAGGATTCCAACCGTACGATTCTCGGGCGTCCATCTTTGCGGTTCTTGGCATAAGTCCTTCTGTTAAGGTCTTTTCCTGCCAGAGTTCTTTGAGCTTCATCTAGGTCATGTCATTGGTAATTCTTCTTGCTGAGAGTTTCCTCTCCTTGTTGCATCCCCTTGTTTGTCATCTCCTGTGTCACAGGTGTCTGTGTTTGGCCTGGGGCTGCTTTGCCCTGCTACATAGTCTGGGTGTAGGTGTAATAGGATAAGTCCTAGGGACTTGACATTTGTAATGTAGGGATTAGTTGGACTCAAGATGGTATTTCTAGATTAACACAAAATGTTTGGAGCTGCTAAGTTATGATGCAGTACTTTGACTTTTGTCATCACTTTCTTTCAGATGCAGATGGATTGAATCTGTGGCAGAGTGCCCCATACCAGGTGAGGTGGTTCCCACAGGAAGGTCAGTCACCGTTTGTCTTTGCAGGGCAAGTGTAAATGGTGACTATGTTACAGCTTTGTTCTTCATCTTTATTTGTAGGAAGTAATGCTGAAGATCGGTGGTCAAGGTCGATGGAGCGAGGTGAGCGGTGACTGGTGGACAGAATGAGTTGTTACTGCTTGGGTATCAGTTTCTGGTGCAGCTCTAAGCATCCGTTTTTGTTTGTGCATTTTAGGTGGTCCACTGGGAAGGTGTCCCGGCCCTGGGATGCTGGAGGCCAGGTGGGTGCAAGCTTAAGCTATAGGTGTGGTGTACTTCAGTTGGAGCAGGGAGGCTGTGGTTTCAGTCTCTCAGCATGTTTTTTTGCTTTGCTTCTCTGCAGGTGCTGCTGCTGCCCTGGGCATGCCAAGGGACAGAGGCGAGCAGGTGAGTTGGCATTTAGGTGGGGCGACTGATAGGTGAGAGGTACGTGGCAGCATGCGAAGCGTGTCCCTTTTCGCTTTGCGGGTATTGTCCGGGCCACCTCTGGAGTTGGATGGAGATTTGAGGTGAGCCTGGGCCAGTGGTGCAGAGGGAGCCCAGCCCGTGCATTTATTCTTCTGGAGGGCAATAGTCGCAGTTTCTGTTTTGTTGTCTTAGGTACTACAAGTAGGTGCAGAGCCTAAGTTTGGAAACGGCCGGTGAGCGATGAGCCTCAGCAGTTATGAGGGAGAGAGGCATTGTGCAAGGGGTCACTTCTGGGATGTGTTATCACAGTCTGAATTTTGTCATTATTCTCCATCTTTTGCAGCTGCCCAAGTGGGCTGTGGGCCATGTATTGACATCCACGGTGCTGAAGCGTTCTTTTCTGTTGAGGATGGATTTCGTCTGCTGGTCTTCAGAGAGCTAAGTGTGGGGACTGTTGGTTGGGAGAAGGCAAAAACCTTTGGAATCACAGGAGGCAATTTGAAGTTAGCTGAGAGGAGAGGGCTGTAGTGGGCCAGGCCCCTTGGAGGTTAAGGGAGAAAGGGTTTCTCTTCAGCATCACTCGAGCCTTTGCTGGGCCGGGCAGTTCCAACCCATCTCCATGTTCTCGTGAGCTTTGCATCATTGGATTTTGAGTCTTGATGTCATTGTCCATCTTTTCACCCGAGGAGCCTGCCTTCGGGTCTGGCACGATTGCCACGGTCTAAATTTTGCCTACTCTTCAGTGTAGCCATGCTTTTGAGCACTTTTGAGCATAGCAAGCACGTGGACATCTTGCATCTTGGCCATTTGTTGGTCGGTCATGTTTTGTGATGTCACTTCTGCCTTTGGCAGCAGAATCCTTCTCTAGGGATCCCTTTGTATCAGCTGGCAGTCGTTGCCTCCTTCTCTAGGCCTACTGCACTTCTTGAGCATCCTCTTACCAGCTTTGGCACTAACTTCTCATAAGGAGTTTACCTTTCACTGTCACGTACTACTGCCGTAGAGCCTTCTTTCCTTTGGCGTCATCGGTCTCTGGCTCATCTTGCACTAGCAATCTTGGGTCCATCAGGTAAAACTGCTGGGCAGTTTCAGTTTGTGTCTATGTGATGTGGTCTGTGTCCGTTGTCTTCAGTGTCATAGGGCTTTGTGATGTCTCAATGCTTTACAGGCATCGTTATGGGCCATATCGGCAGCAGGAGCACTTGCATACTTTCCTGGATCGGGCTTATTCTGGCATCTTTATGGTTTTGCTTTTTGAGACCAGAAGAAGTACACAAGGTGTTCCTATCCATCTTCCTTCTCAGTTTTGGTAGTATCTTTTTTTTCATGTGCCGTTCCCTTGGACTTCTGTATGAAGTATACTAGACCCTCCTCACTGCAGTAGTTTCGTAGCTTCCGTCGCCTCAAAGCATCCTGGTCTCAAGAATTTATCTTCTGAAGCGTTATCTCAAGTCTTCATGTCATCTTTGCTTATATTTGATGCACTGTGTGTCCATGTGCCACTTATGCTTGGAGCTGCCCTGCCCTGGCACATTCAGTCCTGGCTAGTTTGAACAGTTTTAGAACTCTCCTCTCCTGTCTATGGGCTTTTGGGTAGAAAGTTTATGGGGCTGGTGTGGGGATAACTCCTAGCTGTCAGCTACTTGCAGACTGCCTCATGCTGTCTTGCAGGTCCCTAAGGCAAATTTTGATCCCTATGGTCACTGATGCTACCAATTTTCCCAGGATCTACTGTTCCACATCAAGGAGCAGCAGATGGAAGAAGATGTTAAAGCATCTTCTTTTGGGGGGAGTGTTTCTAGTAAGGGCTGCAGTCAGCGTGTAAACTGAAGAAGGGGTGTCTGAGAGTGTGTCTGTCTGTGTGTGTTGACTGGCTCTAACCTTATGTGTGTGTTGTTTTTTGCCTTTCAGGTTCTTCAGTTCATTTTAAAATTTAGAATACGAAGAACCCAGCTGGTCCTGCCCATGCTGTGGGGTCAGTCAGAGGGACACAGGGTTCCTCTTCTCCTTTGTGCTGGGATGAACTGCCTAGGGAATACCATTTCTGACAGCCCAGTCCTACCTGTGTCCTTTGGAAAAGGGCAGAGGTGAAGAGGCGACTGCCAGAGTTCCTTGGGGATGATGGAGTTGTGGTGTTTGGCTGTGCCCAGAGGGGCAGGTTGGGCATTATTTGTGTGTCTGAGGACTGGGGAGCCGAGCTCTCAGTGCATTCCCAGCTCTCCCAGGGGTGGGAGCAGGTGCAAGGCTGGGTGACAGCCTCTGGTCGGGGCAGGCCCTGGCCCCGGCACAGACACGCTGGGGTGCTTTGGGGACCCTTGGGGAGCAATGGGAGGAAAATGAGGGATGGTGCTGGGCGGAGCGATCGGCCTGTGCTCGTGTCAGCACAGCTGTGCAGGGCGCTGGGATCTGGGTAAAACACCAGCTCTCCTGGTGTTCAGGGATGCAAGGTCTGAGGGACTGGATTTACCTAGGGCTTTTCAGGAACAAGGGGAAATGTGGTGCCAGAGCTGTGCCCTATCAGGTTGTGTTTCCCTTTGGGGACAGGGAGTCTCTGGGCTGAGGTGAGATTGCTGTGTGAGTGGCAGGGAACAGGGAGCTCAGAATTGCAGGCACTGATGGAATAATTGTCTTAGGTCTGTTTGGTTTGTGTTGGTGAAAACTGGGATTTGGGCTGGAGAGGTGCTCTTGGGAACAATGGATAGAGTACATTTGCTCCATGGATGTGTCAGGAAGGACAGAGAAGGGGAGTATTTATAAACTGTTCTCAGTATTTCATGCAAATTTGGGGTGGAGCAGCAATGCAGGTGGGTGGGTTTGGCCTGGGCCTGTCAGGACTAACCACAAAGAATCCAGCCAAGCCCCTGACCCCTCAAGGCATCTGTGAAACACTTCCACAGCAACCCAAGTCAGAAATCCAGTGATTAGGGAGGTAAAATTATAGGTAATTGCCTATGATCTGTGGGGAATTTCCTTTGGAATTATCAATCAAGGCAGGGCCTATCTTTCAGCTCTTTTCTTGGTGTGCAGTTTGCTCTCTGGTTTAAATGAGTTTGTGTGCTCCTGTTAACAAGCAGTGTGTTTTCACCCTGAAATTTGGGGTGATAGGCCTTCTTTAGCGTTTTTCCCACAACTGAATCATCCCTTCCATGAGTAGTCCATGTTGTTCTACACAGCTGCTTTGGCCGTGGGTCAGAGAGAGAGAAGGGAAATGACTTTTTAGGGCATTGAAATTTCTCCAGGCAGGAGTGGGAGGTCGTCTTGCCCCTCCCCAGAGCCCTGCAGGCGCATGGGAGTAGCTCAGTGCCAGCGCAGCTCTCTGAGCAATAGCAACGCTTGGGAGGTTTGAGTGTTGATAGCAGCTCTCCTGTCTCCTGGTAGCAGTCCTAGGCAGAGGAGGGGAAAAAAGGAACTTGTGTTATTCATGGAAAACTTTCTGCTGTTTCTTGTGCAGTGTTTTAGATCTTTGTATGATTTACTATCCAGTGTCTTCTGTAGGTAGAGAATGACTTATTGGAGGTAAAAATTGAGATAATCACTAATGGAAATGGTAGGGAAAACTTTTGAAGTGAACTTGAGGTGACCTGTAATGGAGAGCATGAAGATTTTGAAGTAAACTATAGCAATCAGTTGTGCACAGGTAGGGAAACCTTTGGGGGTAAAATACAAGGTCACCTCTAGGTGAGGGAATGAACACTTGTTGAGGTAAACTGAGTGAATCAGTTGTGGAAGTATTAGTAAATTCTGGGGGTGAAACTTGATGTAACCTCCATGGTAGAAAATAAATCAATCTTTTGAGGTAAAAAGGAAGTAATCAGTGTTGGAGAGGCAGGGAGATTGAGAGTAAACTTGAGTCTGTAGTGCAGAGAATGAACATACTGAAGTTAAATGGAGGTAGTAACTTGCAGACAGGGAAAAAATGTGGGGGTCAAGTCTGAGGTAATCTCTAGGGGAGACAACATTTTTGAGGTAAACTGAGGCAGTCACTAGGTGACAGGTTGGACAAGTTTTGGGGGGTAGAAATTAAAATGACCTGTTGGGCAGAGAATGGACATACTGAGGTGAATATCAGGTAATAAGTAGTGGACAAGTAGCAATAATTTTGGAGGTGAAAGCTGGGGTGATGTGTGGCAGGGAGAGCGTACATCCTGAGGTAAAGTGAGACAGTACTGGAAAGATAGTGAAATATTTCAGGGTAAAACTTGATGAAATCTCCAGGGTAGAAAGAGAATATTTATAGGTCAAAAAGAGTAAATAGTTAGTGGGCAGGTAGGGAAAATACTGGGGGTAAAACCTGAGGTTATCTCTAGGGGGAGAGAATGAACATAGTGAGGTAAAAATCAGGCAATGACTAGTGAATGTTAGGGCAATTTTGGGGGGGTAAAACTGGAGCTAATCTCCAGAGTAGTGAATGAATACTTTCTTGTAAAAAAGAAGAAATCAGAAGTGCACAGACAGGGACAGCTTGGAGGGAAAATCTGAAGCAATCCCCAGGGAAGAGAATGAACAGCATGAGGTAAACTGAGGTAGTCACTTGCAGAGACACAGTGAAAATTTTGGGGATAGACACTGAGACATTCTGGAGGACAGAGAAAATTACTTTTTGGGGTAAAAATGGGATGATGGGTAGGTGGGTAGCTTGTGGGAAAAACTTGAAATCATCTGTAGGAAAGAGCATGAGCATTTTGATGGAAAAATGAGATATTTATTCTTTGCTTCCCTTTGGGATAACTTAATCTGCACCCTTCCAGGAGCAATTCCTTGGCTTCTCCTGGAGAAAACCCCCATGGCAGAGGCAGTGTGCAAAGGAGCCCAGAGCTGTGCTTGGAGCAGAGAGTGCTGAGAGCTGCGTGTGCCTCTGCTGCCCCAGGCTGGCAATATCCCCATGGAACAGACTGGGCAAATGGGATTAGAGGAAGCACAATCCCTTCCTGGAAGAGGTTTTCTCCTGTGCAGATCAGGCACAGGGCAGGAAGGGAACTTTGGAGATCAGCTGCTTTCCCCCAGAAAGCATCACTCACACCAGCATGGATGACATGACCTGTGCCCACTGCTCACCATGCACCTGGCCAGAATCAAGAGCAAAGGTTGGTTTGGGTGTGAGCACTTGAAAGAACTTTGAAAGAGAAGCAATCACCTTTTGCTGCTTCTTTCTTTCTTGCAGATGCTGGGATTGCCTCTGGGCACATGTGCTGACTCCCTGCAGGGAACTGTCAGCCCTGAATGCCTGTGCAATAACTGCAGCTGCCCAGGCAGACACAGGAAACTATTCCACACATGAAATTGCCATGACCCAAGGCACTCCTGGAGCGAGAGTGTAGAGAGTTAGAGCACTGATCCTGCTCCCTGCTTTCCCAGTAGTGCATGAACATGATTTCATCCTGATCCTGAGAGCTCCAAGGACAGTAACAACTGAGGTGCCACTGATGCTGCCACTTTTCTGATGGGCCTGGCCCAGAACCATAGCCCAGCAGGGGTCTGTGGGACCAGTTCACTTCCCCCTCCCTTCCTGCACTCTGGGCAGTTCCAGGAGCCATCTGATCCCTTTCCTAGGTTGCCACCACAGCCTAAGCTCCCCCCCCCCACTGGGCCATGATGGCATCTGCGTTCCCAGAGCCAGCGAACGGCTCCGGCCCTCGCACCACTGCCGCACATCAGGCCGGGCTAGGGGAGCTGAAATAAAGCCTGGAACTCTCAAGGGTAAACTGGCACCACAACCACAAACCTCCCTCAGTTGAGAGTAAAGAGGTGTCCCTGTATTTACACACGTCCAGGAACAATACTCCTCTAGAGCAGTTGTGGATTTACTTTTTTATCAGTTGAACTGGCACTGCTGCCACCTGATGCCATTAAATTCTCCATCCCCACAATCCCTGGTTACCCTTGGCTGTGGGGTTTTTGCTGTCCCACAGTGAGTTAGGAGGGATCTCTGGCCAGCCTTGTTGCCCAAGAGCATTCAAAATCCTAATCCTCACTTCTCTGACTACTGAATACCTTAAATGCCACTCTGCGTTGTGCAAAAAAGTGCCTTGGTCCCACTGGGAACTGCACATCTCTAACAGCTGTTCTCAGTTATTCCAACTGAGTAAAATAATTATTAAGGAAAAGAGGAACCAGTTAAACCTAACAACTTTTGCCTGATGTTTTCCTCAGGAATGAGTTAGGAGCGCAGTAGCAAGGCCTTCAGACAGGCACAGTGTCTGATATAAACTATATCTGGGCACACATAAAAAATAGGTTATATATAAATAGATAGCTATATGCCCTAATATATAATACATATTTATATTACAGAGTTATGTAAGGCATAAATATCTGCCCTACATCTAACCAAAAATATTTATCACCAACTACCTCTAAATTACCCCCTGACCCCTGATGCTAGGAATGTAACATTTTTAGGGATCCTAAAATCAAACAGATGCAGGAAAATAAACCACGATTTTATGCCATTAATTCCAAGATGTTTTCCTGGATGTGTGCTGCTGCGTCTGTTTTTCTGTAAGATCTTGTGCCTTATCCCTGAAGTGCACTCAGAATTGTCAGGATCATGAAATCCATTTGGGATTTTACTGTTGCTGCAGTATCCAGTGAGATGAGTTTTTTCAAAATTATTTCTCTTGGACCGAGCACATCTCCTCAAGTTCCTTCTCACTTTCTGCATCCTGGAAATGCAAAAAGGGAAAAGATCAATGTACAGCTCAAGTGAAACAAATAAAAAGCATCATTTCCCTTCTTTCTCTCCAACCCCAAATCAGTTTTTAAGCATATCATGGAATCCTGGAATGGTTTGGGTTGGAAGGAGTCTTGAAGCTCATCCAGTTCCACTCGCTTCCACTGGGCCAGGCTGCTCCAAGCCCCGTCCAAGCGTGAGTCTGAAAAACCCCAAACAAGTCCCAGATCTAGACAGCCCACTGGAAGAAAACCCAAAATTAATTAGAGCAGCAGAGCCTGGCTTCAGTCTGGCACTTCTCCTTGACAGCACGCAGAGCTGAACGGAGTGGTCAGGGCACACTCGAGGGCAAACTGGGAGAAATCACGGCGGGGTCTGCCCTGGGATGGAGACCCAGCGCCGCGACCGAGCGCCGTCCCGCTCGCCCCCCCTCCGGCCCCAGGGTGGGTCGGTCCCCGCAGCGCGCGCCCCTTCGGCCGGGCTCGCCCACTCTCCGTGAAGAGGGGCGGGAGAGGGGGCTAAGCAGAAGCTGCGGAGACAGGATCCCCTCATGCCGCTTCTCACCGTTGAAGTCCCCGGTGTCGGCCACCACCGTGGTGTGGTGCTTGAGCTGGTCCAGCGCCGACTCCACCTTCTGCCGCTTCACGGGGGACACCGACACGTCCGCGGCTCCGGGGGACTCGCGCGCCCAGGAGGGACGGTAGGTGCCCGAAGGGCACCGGCCCGCGCGCTCCCGCCGCCCGCCGCCAATCCCAGCCTGGCTGGGCGGCAGCGGCCAATCAGGAGCGCGGACAGGAGACGGACGAGGCCGGGAGGAGCCGAGGCGGGGCAGCGGGAGGGAGAGCGATTCTGATTGGCTGGTTCGTGAGGGCCGGGCGGGGGTTCGCCTTGGCGACCGTGACGCCGCCATCGTCCCCGACGGAGCGTATCGGGGGAGTCTCCTGGCCCCGAGATCTCTCGGGCCCGGAACCTCCTGTCCCCGGAGTCTCCGTGTCGCCAGAACCCCCGGCAGTCTTCCCCGCGGCCGGTACGGCGCCCGACCCGCCCCTGAGCCACCCGTCCCTCGTGGCCGCGCGGGGCCCGGGCGCGGCCGGTGCCGCAAGGTGGCGGCGGGCAGCCCCTGAGGGAGGCGGCCGTGAGGGAAGGCTCGGGGCCGCGTCGGTGGTGCCCCGCTGCAGGAGCTGAGCGCTCTGGGCTCCCTTCCCCGCCGTTGTGGCAAGGTTCGAAATGGTTTATCGAGTGCAGCTCCAGGCGCTGAGAGAGCCCTCGGCCCAGTAAGGCAGGTGTTTTGGGCTCGTGGTTCGCCTGAACTTTATTTAGGCTGTAAAAGAGGTGATCTTGTTAGTGTGGGCCCACTTGGAAATTGTACTCTCCAAAACATCTACAGAAGGAATTACCAGTTATTTCAGCTGGGTTATTTAATTGTTAAGGAAAAGAGAAGACAAACTTTTGCTTCTGGAAACAGGATGGCTCTTGGCTGGAAATGTTGGAGAATCCGTGTAACAGGCTCCTAGTCATGGGGTTATGCTGTTCCCTCTTTCTGTATGGTTCCACTTGGGACAGCTGCCACAGTCGTTCCCCTTCCAGAGAGGCAAGAATGTGCTTTTGTGCAGCCTTCTCATGCTTTGCCCCTATTCTTAAGACACAGCTATCCAGGCCGTAACATCCTTCCTGTTGAATGTCAGTCCCCAAACCCAAAAGGAAATGTGTGGTTTCAGACATTCTGCTGAGTTTCTGAGACTCTCAGTGACAAACCATTATGAAAACCCAGTGAAAGAGACAGAGATGGAGTTATAACTTAACTATTTTAATAAATCTTGTACAGTGCATGGTTATATCATTGTCTCCTTCGCTCAGTTACATCAATGTACAGTACTTTATAGCAGTGTCTGCAGGCAGTACAAACAGAACAGATGCACAGCTCAGTCGCGTGGAAATTTGTAAAAGTGGCCTCTGCAATAAGGTCTACTGAGCTATTTGTTTTAGGAAGTGCTCCTGTGGCTCCCGGCTTTACAGAGCTGTCATGTACACTCCTGTTAAAATCCCAGATAACCGTAATTCCCTGTGATTTGCTTTCCTCTACACCCCAGGACTAGAAGATGGTGTGTTTCCTAGCTCAACATTCGTTTTTATTTTCATTTTAGAAACTTTTTCGCCTCCCGTGCTTGCCATCCTGCCTCCCATCTCCACCCTAATCCGGAGCCAGGGCTTCTCAGGAGGATTGTCCTCTTCATCCCTCCCTGACAAGGTGAGTGCCCTTCTCAGATCCTAGCAGGGCTGTGACTAAACCCAGGATCCTCCCCTGCCTGCACCCTAATTCTGCTGGTGAGAGCAGTGTCCTGTTTCAAATGAAGAAAACAGATTATCCATTGGAGACGCTTAAGAATGAAGCCAAAACTAAGGTGCACTGGTGTTCTCAGTTTTAGACATGAGCTCCCCAGATGCTGTTTTAAAGCTTTTTCCATTAAATGTGCAATGACAGGCACAAATTTGGACCAAGACTCAGCATGTGCTGAGAGAGAAAACCCAGCTGTCCCTGGGCTGTGGGCAGCTCTGGAGCTCTGTGTGCTTCACTGCTTTGCAATCAGATTGGTCTGTCAGTCAAACAGAGCTAGAAATGCAATGTGCCAAACTTGCTGTGGACAGGAACTACGCTGCTTGCTTGAGTTTTGAAATGGTGAGTAAATTTTGGAAGCATAATCGCTTAATTCTGCTTCTAGGGAGAGGGATTTTCCTCACCCCTATTTACAGATTGCTATATACAAATGCACATAACTTTATGAAGGAAAACGGGAAGTAAAGAGCATCACCCTGTGCTAAATTAGAGGGGTTTTTTTCTTGTGGCCATTTAATTTGTGTTAAACCTGCCTTTCCCAGTGTGCTTTGGGGTTTCAGCTATTTGGGAATCATTTCAGCTGACTTTTTGCAGTGAAAATGTGAAGATGGGGACAAGTGACCAACACCCTGGGAAGGGCTGTGGGTGTGCCTGGGTCGGGAGCAAACGGTCAGGGCTTATCTTCTCCTGGTTTGAGGCCCGGTTTGGCAACACCACCGCAACATTCCAGTGCAGGATCCGTGCCCCAGGGAAGGGCTGCACAGCTGCCCCCAGCCCCAGCCTCTGCATCAGCAGCGGTGGGCGGGTGGAACTCACCTATTTCCAGATTCAAATCCCTTTGTTTGTCATTCCTGCTCATTTCTAGGCACTGAAAGCTCATTT
Organism: Coloeus monedula; assembly: GCF_965178545.1. NCBI lineage: Eukaryota > Metazoa > Chordata > Aves > Passeriformes > Corvidae > Coloeus > Coloeus monedula. The sequence continues at coordinate 58,522 of NW_028120554.1, read as the reverse complement.
CAGCTGTTCAGAGATAGCACTAGCTGGTCCATGGATTTAAGGAAGCAGCCAGACTTTGGGAATGTGTGTTGCCATTCTAGCCTTGTCCAACGAGGGGGCACAGGGGGACAGGACAAGGACAGGCAGTTGTCACCGGCCCTGTGCTCGTGGGCTGCAGGGGACACCTGCACTGAGGAGGAAATGGAAATGGAAATAGAAAGGGTTAGGTTGCCCAGAGAGGTCATGACTCACCATTCCTGGAAGTGTCCGAGGCCAGGTTGGACAAGATTTGGAACAACTTGGGCTTGTGACAGGCATTCCTGCCCATGGCAGGGGGGTGGAATGGGATGAGCTTTAATGTCCTTTCCTTAAACCCAAACCATTGCAGGGTTCTAAAGCCTTATTCCTCTGGTCCAGGCTCCAAGCCTTGAGGCTGGCCTCTCTTGTGCTGTGTGCCACGCCTGCTCTGCCAGGGGAGAGTGGGGAGCAGGGGACAGCCCTCGGAGAAAAGCTTTGGGGGTCTTTTTTTGCTTGAAGCCAGCCCTTGTACATCCAGCCCCGTGTGAATCCTGCTCTGATCGCATGCACGGAAAATTTCAGTATAAAATATATAGTTATAAAAAAAATACTTCATGCAAAATTAAAACACCTTTCCCAGTGGGACATGGTCTTATTGTCAACCCTTCCCAACAGTGTTCAAGGAATTGTCACTCTGATGGCAGCTGGACCCCAAGGGGAGCTCTGCTGCATCTGGCCTGGGCCAGGAATCATTGCTTTCATTCCCTTTTTTTCTGCACTACTTAGGGCTAAGAGCTGAAATAAAGCAGAGAGACTTTAATTTGCAGAATCAATCCTTTCCTGGCGGCGCTTCGTGATTTCTTGGAGCTCCGACTCCCCTCTGCTTTTCTGGAATGGAAACAAAACAGGCAGTTTGGATTTGAACTTCAAGCTGCAGTTAAGTGACAGTATTTAATTAATGCTGTAAAAGTAGAGCTAGTTTCAAAGAGATAAGTGATATCAGTAAAAAGCAGATTAATTAGTGGAAACAGGGGGATCTTACAGATTTGCTCAAAAGACACTTCGGAATTTTTACGTGTGTTTTATTGCTGGTGTAGGTTTGGTTGCATTTTTTTTCCCCACAATTGTATTTTTTAAAATGCCTGTTTAATGAGCTATCTGACGCTGCTGGTACAGCCCCCATTCCAGCAGGAATTATCCAGAAAAATGCTTACCTCCAGCTGGTTTTTCTCCACTGTGATCTTGCTGTAGACTCTGTTTCCCTCATCACCGCACACCTTCTTCAGCTCCTCTCTGTTGAGGGAGAAGAGCTGAGCTCCGGTGAGGATGCCCACATGTTCCACGGTCCTGGGGAGACACAAAGTAGGGAGGTGACGATTGTGCTGCACGTGGCCTCGTGCCAGAGGTGAGGAGTTGGAGATGGGAGGCCAGGAGCTGCAGTGGGACCATATCACGGGGCCCTGGGGCTGTTCCAAGGTGGCAGCTGCAATTCCAGTAGCATTTCAGGCCTTGGATTTAGTTAGTTAACTGTTTATCTCCAAGAAAATATTTATACCAGAGAAAGGGAGTGACTTTGGGCTCTGAACATTCTGGTTATAGAGCCTGGATTGAACAGGGTTGAAATCTAATTTGCAACACAGGCTCTGTAAGTAAATCCAAGTGGCTTGTCCCAGGTGAGATGGTGCCGGTGGCCTCCCCCGCTCCTTCTCCAGGGAAGGACGAGCATTGCACGTGGCAATAGGGCAAATCTTACTCTTTGCTGAATGACTTGGCCTCCAGCCAGGCTTTGACTTCTTCAGTGCTGGATTCAAAGGTGAGGGGCACGAAAACTTGCTGAGGCTTTTCCACTTTGAAATTCCTGTGGGGAGGCTGAATTTTATTGTTTGTGATCTTCTTTAGCAGCTCGTCGTTCAGCTCATCCGTTTGGTGAATAAGTTCTGTAGAAACAAGTAGGGAATGAAATCAAGTCTTCAGTCAAAAATGCCATTAAATGTTTGTGGGGAAACTGTAAGGCAAATGGGGATGTGGCTCAACATTCTTATTTAAATTCAGCCCAGAAAAGTGATTCCCATTTTCCTGTGCCCCTGTGTTGCCATTTATTTTGCTCCCATCACCCCTTGGCTGTTGCCTGATGTGGAAGCACAGTTCTGTGAGAATCTACAATTGGAGGTTTGGAATTGAGACCTTTTCAGTCCTCTCTGCTGCTTCTAGTCACTAATTTGCTGATCGCAGAGCTCCAGGTTTTGCTCCGCAACAGAACAGAAGCGGCAGGAAGCACAAACTGGGAATGAGCAACACAATCATGATGGGATGAGCTTGAAGGTCCCTTCCAGCCCAGGGCATCCTGTGCTTCTGTGAAAACTCCAGTGACTCTTCATCCAGTGTCGCTTTCCCCATGAAACTCCTGAAGACTGTGGAGAATAACTCAGTGATACGAACAGATTTGTGTCCTTGTATTGTGGAGCTTCCTGTCGTCCCAGAAGGGCTCCTGCTTCCAGGAGTGGACAGGGTGGGATAAGGGGTGAGGTGAGCAGGGCCCCTGATCTCTCTCCTGCTCTGTGAGCCCCACAGCACGTGCAGGGTGAGGGAGTGATGCGGATCTCCTGTTTGGCCGGGAATTCTGTGGAACCACATGAAGGAAGCGGCCAGGCGGGCACTGTGTGTGCCGGGAGATGAGCAAAAGGAAGTGAGAGAAAGGGATTGACCTGAGCTGTTCCTTAGACACACTTAAACATTTTGGAAGAGAAAGGAAACTCTCTCCTTGGGAGGAGGAGGAGGAAGTTAGAACTGGAGGAAGGAGGCATGGGGTGATCACTTATTGCCCTGCTCGGCCCGGGCCGCCCGAGAGCCCCGGCGGTGTCACAAGCCCCAGGGCTGCTCTCTTGGCTCTTGTCCTGCCTGGAATGGCCTCCAGACACAGTGCTGCTCCATTGCTGTGATCAGTAAAAGGTGCAGGGGAGCCCCTTGGGCAGGTCTGGTCCCCCGAGCGCCCAAACCCAGGGGAGCCCAGAGTGGGACACACACGTGCGTTCTTTGGCGTCCTGTGCGGAGTGGCGCGACAACATCTCAGTGCCCCACTTATCCCCGGCGTAGCTGGCAGGCAGCTTGTGGGTTGGGCTGGATGGGCCATAGCCCCTGGGGCTCAGGTCTCCTTTGTACCTCTGGTTAGACTGGTTAGAAAGGGAAAGAAAAGTAAGAATTTTTTTTGGTCGTTTTTAATTTTCTTAAGCTTTCTGCCTCACACCCACGGAGGGACAAACTGCCGTGTTCTCCTTGTGCTGATGTGGGGCTGGGGAGACCTCAGGTGGAGCTGCATGGAAGAAGTTAATTTCTGGGAATGAAGAACCCAAAGCAAAGTCTGAAGTTTGCGCAAGGGAATTCCTAGTTGTGCCAAACGTGTTCGATCTCATTGGAAGGCAGAGCCTCACTGCTCCGTAGCTGGGATGTGAAGCGGGACCACTGCCAAGGGCCTGGAGCGGACTGGAAAGTTTTTTGACGTTTTGATTAAACTAGCAGGGATTTATCCAGAAGCCTGCTGGGCCGCCTTAGGCTTTGCCCAAACGCTGCAATACCAAAATGGGGAAGCAATTCCATGCTTCCCTAGGGTGTTTAGAACACTCCAGCTCCACATTTCTGCAGTGCAAGTTGCAGTATTCAGTTAATTCTCACTTAGATGGTGTTTCCATCTGCCTCCACTCCAGTAACGTGTTCCTGGTGCTGAACTGAACTGGCTGAGGGAAGTGTCCATCTTTAATTTAACCCCCAAGAAAAATCTTGATGTGGAAAAATATGGAAAGCAGGAGGCTGGTGCACAAATAGGAAGGATAGGCCTTATTTGGGAAGACGATCGTAGCAAAATGTGAATTTTATCATAGGAGACTCAGGAATCTCCTGGCTTTGTCTACTTCTGAAGGTCTGTCCTGATTGGTGCATAGTATCCTAAGAAATCAGGGAGGTCTAATGACAACATTATTCCCAGAGGCAGATTGTGCCCTGCAGCTGATACCAGTCAGGTATTACCTGACTACAGACCTGTTTGAGCTCTTCCAGTTTCACCACATCCAGGATATTGTACGGAACATAACCGGCCTGCCCACTCCGGTTGAGCAACTTCCACCACTGCTTATTATCTTCCAACACCTGAGAGAGGGACAAAAATAAATCTGCTGTGGGAAAATGGGATTTCAGGCATAAACAACCAGGATATAGCGGGGCCGAACCATCCAAAAGGTGAAGTTGCCAGAAGGACATCACTGAGGCCAGGAGCTCTAATCAGATCTGTTGCTCTCAGATGCAATCCAGGACTGAAACTTTTCCTGGAAAGCATCAGAATGTATCGTAAGGATGAACAGGAGAGCACCTCTGCGTGCTGAAGAACTCATAGTTCCTACATAATGTCCCTGTTTCTCCAGACCTTTTTTTCCTAATGACTGAGTTTCTGATGTCTTTTTGCATTAAAATAAATAATTAAATAAATAAAAAGCCACATTTTGCAGAGAAACCTTTTCCTCAGGTCACAGATCAGTGTCAGCCCAAGTCACGTCCCACCTTGTCCAGCTGCCAACAGTGCTGCAGTAAGAGAAAGGTTATGAGAAAGGTGCTTTTCAGAGAAAACAAATCCTCGTGGAGGAGGAAGTGGTGATAAGGAACCGACCCAGCGGGGGATGAGCAAGGCTCTAGAGCGAGTTGTTGTCCTCCCTCCTCACTGTGGTTAAAATGGGACCGATGTCTTTGAGCTGAGGAAATGACACGACACAGCACAGGCAGCCTGCTCCAGCTTTGGGTTTGAGCAAAGCTTTGTGTCACTGCTGAGATACCACCAGGGAAAATGGAGTTGGTGCTTGTTGCTATCCCGAGCTCTCTCCTGCCCCTGGGGGACACACCTTTTCCAGGAGCGGTCACGTACCTCCAGGATTTCATCCTTCAGCACCGAGAGCTCACTGGCGTTTCGCGCGGTGAAATCGTAGCGGATTTTGGCAAATCTCTTGGGCACAGCCACCCCCTGGGCCTCGAAATTCCTGCAGAAGAGAAGTGGCCTGAAGTTCATTAACCTGAGCTAGACTGTTGGAAGGACTCTGTGTGGAAGCTGGAATTGTATTAGAGGATCATCATAAACTAAAAATATATGTGACAATGTGGCCAGATTGCAATGAATCTAAAGACAGGACAGGGTTGGCTCGAGCTCACAGAGCTGCTGCCTCCAGTGTAAACTAACCGCCTCGTGAAAGCAAATGGTTTTTCACAGACATTATTCAAATAAAAGGGGAAAGGGGAAAAAAAACCCAACCAAGAAAAAAGGAAGGTTCCCATTAGCAAAAAAAGCCTACATGAAAAAGTGAGGTTGTGAGCTATGGCCGAAGGGCCGAGTTTGGTGCTGATTCTCAATCAATTCAGCAAATGACAGTGCATTGATGCAACTGTTTTTTTAGTCAAATTTAGTCCTGATTCTTCACAGTAATTTGCCTCAAGAAAATGAGCCCCATATCCTTTGGTGAGTTCCCTGTTGGCTGAGGCCCAGACCTTCAGGCCGTGACTTCTCAACATACTTGCAGTGAGACTGGCTCCCTCTTAATTGCTTCTTTTTGAAGTATGGTTTGTCACTATCATCCTGCTGAAGATGAACAGGGCTGGTGTCTCATCTTCATATATTCTTCCCCCTCCTCCCCTCTCCTTCTTTTCCCCTTTTTCACCTCTAAATAAATTTCTTCAAGGCGATTTAACCCTGGGATAGTCTAATCCACTTTAGTCCTTCGTGGTCCACCCTCAGATAGATGTGTTGGCACAGAAGAAGTAAGGGTGTTCTCTTAGGATCTGATACTGTAATAAAGGGAAGAGAAAGATGAAACAGGCATTTTTCATGTTTGTCTGTTTTCTCTCCATGTCGTTTCGTGAACATGTACTCACACTTGGCCAAGAGTAGTGCATTCAGACACTGAATATGAGTGTTGAAGAGGGGACTGAGAAGGAAGAAGCTTAGTGTTCTGCAATAGGAATTATGCTTTGGGGATTTTACGAATTGTTTCCCTCTTTTTCACCATCATGCTCTTCTTGCACACTTCCTTGTCTTTTGCTATTGAGCGAAAGTCTGGAGGCTCAGAAAGCCCAAGTTTCATCTGAGAAAGATTTCCTGTGTCAGAGAGAACGGAAGGGATTCTGTTTCCATCCTTTCATGCCAGGAAGGATGAACTGCCTGTATCAGGAGGTGCCGAATTGGTTCTGGGTGCTGCTGTAGCTCACAGAATTGCAAGACCCAGTGCTGCAGGAGTTCAAATAACAGACCGGTGGAAAGGCTCAGGGGCCACAAGCTGTGCTGCATCTCTCATGGACTTGCAAGGAACCTCTCCTTTGGTGTCTGTGCAAGTGCTGGCTGATGTGGGCACTAGGATTGCTCTTTTAATCAGGCAGCTCCAGTACCTTTCAGAAAAGAATTTTCATGGCACATCATGAGCCATTAATCTCTTGACTAACCATAACATTTCCTTACTCCTTGGTTTTACAGCATTACTCAAACACTGACATTTGTCATTTCACCAGCCATCTCCCTTGACCTCTAGCATCGGGCACTTGCAGGGGGAAGGATCTGGTCTCACAAATATTTTCATACTCTGATCTCTGTGATTTATTAACCATGAAGTTTTGCCTTCAGAACTCAAGATGCCATTTCAAATAATTTCATGTGCAAAAGTCGAGTTATTGGGCAAAAGGGATCCTTGATAGCTGGGTACAAAGGACAGCAGGACTGCTGTTGCTGTTTTCTTTTCAACTACTGTGCTTGCTGTGTGACCTTGAGGAAATAGGTTCACTGCAGCTTTATGGTTCCGTTTTTGCATAGGGAAAATAAGGGCAGTGATAATTGCTTTCAGTTGTAAAACACTTCAAGATTTATGGAATATGAATGATTCTTACTAAGTGAAAAGTGTTGCAAAGCTGGCTTAGTTGCACACTGTGCTAACAAAATCCCCTATCAGCCTATTGACCCCAGCCTGAAACACTCATTAAAGTTTATAGGACATTTTGGTGGATGAGTTGAGGCAGTTGTTCTGCTGGAAATATCATACTGAAAGCACTTTTAAATCCATCATCCGCTTTGACTTTTTTCTCTATTAAAACTAAACACAACTGCTTGCTCTTTCCAGTTTTCTTAGTTTAGTTTTTGATGGGTAAGTACTCACTGTTAACTCAGCTTGTACCCCCATGGCATCTGAGACATTACAGTTCATTCTAGTCATAGCATAAACACACAATAGCTGTTGTACTGAGACAAAAAGAGTTATAAAACATGTAAGATATCCAATGGACTGGTATTAACTATCAAGTTGCATGGTCACTTTTGAATGTCAAATGTTCTTTTTATGGATACTGCATTAATTTAATTTGTGCTTAAACGTTAGCTAGGCTAGACATTGGTGTCTGAAAAGCACATATTTTTCCAATGTCAAAATGTGTAAATTTATTATTAAAGAAACAAAACTATTTACTTGTACTAGAGGAAAAATACTTTCGTAGCAAAGAAATTAACTGAGGTGCTCTTTAGAAATAGGTCTGGCTTGCTTACAGAATTGTTGCTTATGCAGTAAAGCAGATCTACAGATGTTTTCTTTTTTTCTTCCAGATAAAACTTGGATTGTTTGAAAAGTGGGGAGATATTTCACCATAGTACAAAAGAAGATACAGAAGAGGAGAGCAGAATGAGAGCTTTGCAAGTGCCACATGCCTGCAGCCTGCTGTCTTTAGCAATGCTGTTCCTTCCAGTCACTGGAACGTCAAAACAAAATATCCCAAGACTGAAGCTTTCCTATAAAGGTAAACTTTTCAGTAGTTTTTCTGATTCTGCCACTTTGGTTTCGATGTGATACTGCCAGCAGTTCTTTTTGTATTACTAACCAGGAAATACATAATAGAAGCCTTAAAGATGGATGAATTCTGCCTCGGGGCAGTATTAAAATCTGGGTTTTTTGTTGTGTCGGGGCACATGTTTCTGAAGTATAAATGTCTTTTAAAAGTATTATTTCTGTTTGCTCCAAGAGGATGTTAACAGACTATACATAAATTAGAGGGGAGTGGTCCTTGAAAGGCTCTGAGGTGCATTGGAGACATTCCTGTGTGGCTGGTGCGGATGATGTGACACATGGAGGACATTCACACCTTCCTACAGCATCAGAGAAAGTTGAGAGCGCTGACTCAAGTGTTTCAAGGGGACTGACATTTATTTTTGTAATAATTCTTTTTCTATCACTAAGTGGGTATGTTAAACTCTTCATATGTGGTTTTCTTTCTCCTTGCCTCTTTGGATCACAAAAGCGTGATTCTCTGCAGAATTTCTTAGTCTTGTGTGTAGTTCTTGTTAAGAATGGTACCGTCTGAGGGATTTCAACACAGACATATTTATGTATTAATGGCCAATTTTTTAAAGAAGGTGGATTTCTTTTTGCTTTGAATGTACAGTACACCTCCACAGGCACAGAGATGTGTCACTGACACTTCCTTCTTTAGTGAAAACAAATGCTCTCCAGTTACTTATGTTTCAGCTATGTCAGCACCTTGCCCTTAGGGGAGCTATTTCTGCTCTGTTTTTCAAACTTATGTCTTCCTATGCATTGCAGAGTTACACTCAGGATGGTGTGATGGGACAGGCTGTAGAGCCTTCATCGGGGCTTATGATATGTTTATCATGAGTTTAACACCCAGAGAAATGTATTGAGTAAGCAGAATGACATGCTATTTATTTACAAGCTTCTCTTTTGCTAGATTTGCATGCCACTGTGCATGCTATTCCACTGTGTATATAAATGTGTTTGGATGTGTTTGTGCGAGAGAGACAGAGGAAGCAAGATCAAGGGATCTTGACAACATTTTTATAAATTCAGGGAACAGTTGCACTCCCTGAAGCCAATGCATACAGAAACTGAAAGAGCTGACATGAGTTATGAAAGTTAGCAGTAAAACCCTCCTGACATACAGCCGGCCTTCTCACAGCTAGGCCTTTTGAGCTAATTCCCAAAAGCAGCATATACCATATGGCCATGGCATTTACTGTGGATTTGACACTCACGATTAGTGAATTCCTCTCAACTTCAAAAGCAGATAGCCTTTGGCAAAATCCTGATGGATGCCTTTGGCAGGTAAAGAGGGGGAGAAAGAAAAATTAGTGAGGTCAACACAGGGGAAAAAAAATGGCTGAAATCTTAGTTTAAAATAGTGGCAGAGACCTGCTGGGAACAGTTGGGAAAATGCCTGAGCTCGTTTAAAAAGACAGTGAGCAGATGATTGATATTTAGGCCCTGACCCAAACTTTTCTTAGCAACTTTATAAACCTTTCAGTTTGGCTTGAGGGATACCGTTTCCTGTCCAAACTTATTCACCTATATCCCTGTAGGGGGGGAAAATCAACAACAGATACAGATGCAAAACAGCACATAAATCTTAGTTTTGAGAGCTGTGATGGAACTGAAAAGTCAGAAGAAAGAGAATTACCAGAATTTATTGTGCCTTGTCTTACTTTCTTGGGGGGTTGGAAGGTGTATATTTTTCCACATGGAACAAGAAATAATTTAATGCTGTTTTTTCACATTTATGTATTGTAAATGATTCCAGTATGGCTTATCATAATTAAACTATATTTTGCGTGTTGACAACAGAATATCAGATGTACTGAATATTTAATATAGTTGTGAGAATTAAGTCTACCTTCCTCCCCCCAAATCTTTCAGACAAAACAATTCCAAGGTTTCTGAGAATAAGATGTAGGAGAAATGAACTGGTTTTTTGCCAGTTCTCATAAAATTGTTAGTCATGTCACTGACAAGTCCTGGCATCTCTGTTCTTTGGAATTCATACTTGAACTCTCATGAAGAGGAGAATACAGGGCTCTTTTCCTTCTTTATGGAAAACAGATGAGAACTGGCCACATCAGGCAGTTCCAAAAACCTGGTCACATGTGTCTTTGAAGGGAAGGTTTCACCTCCTTTCAGGTGCAATGTGCTTATGGCATAGCTCCATCTTCCCAGAAGAGCTGAGCATTTGCTGGGCCAGGAGAGCTGGAAGTAAGCGGGACTTTGCTCTGCAGTTACTGAAGCTTCCAGTTGCATCAATCAGTGGTGGATGGAGGAAGAGGGAGAGGGTAGGGTGGTTAAAGATGTGTCTATAACTGCAGGAGTGCTTCAATAAACCACAGCATGTCAAAGCTCCTTTGTGTTCAAACAGCAATTGAAATTTTAGACCTTCTCTGAATGGCAGTTATAGGTTTCCTTCTTCTCAAGGTTGTCATCTTAACGAATGGGAATCTGTGCAGGAAATGTTAAGATATTCCAGTGAGTGATGTTGGGATCAATGTAAAGTCATACAATGGATTTCCTTTATTGTTTGTCCCAGTCTAAAGATGTGTTCTAAAAAATTGTGCATGTATAAAACTAAAACTACACACAAATCAATTAAAATATGTTGTAGTACAGAATCAAAGTCATATATTTTCCACCTGTGTTAATCGAATACACTATGATCTTTAATCACATATCTCATCCTTTCACATTTTCCCTGATCCATTAGTTGAAAAATTCTCTTATTCACTCAGACTTAACGTTTAGATACTCGTTCATGTCATTACTATCCCAGAAATTGTCACTCCTCTTGTGATGTTTTTAGGGTGCTCTCACTGCATATACCTTACTTATTCTGTGTATCTTAGATACTTCTACAAGATTGAGGTGCTTTTACTATTGCAGCTTTAATATTAGGAGAAGGTAACAAACTGTCTTCTAATAGAAGATTATGATCTTTAGAAAACCAGGGGATGATTTTGAGTAATATTCCATATTTTGACTCTCTTTGCCTAGTACTGCTTTCAGTCTAAGACCAACAGTGTGTATTTATCACTCATTTTCATGTAGCTGGAGATAACCTGTGACCTTCATCCAAACTGCAGAACTCCACAAGCACAGAAGTGATATTCAGCTTCCCTAAGCAGCACGTCCTTGTTGTCTGCTGCCTCATTTAACATCCTCATTCCAACCTCTAGAGCAGATGCAGAAGGTTTTCATATACCAGTCTAATTCATTAATGTCATTTTCAGGACAGCATCAGTTCTGTTACTAAAGAATGGAAGGCTCAGTGTCCTAATTCATGTATGTTTAATTCATACAGTGTAGACAGTCTTGTTTCTGTTTGATCTTCTGAGTAATAATTTTTCCTAATTCATTGGGAGGTCCTTCCATAAATATCGTGTGTGTGTCTTTTTAGATTTTACTTCATAGGGAGAAGTAAAGAATAGCCAGACCAGAAGGTTGATTGCCTTCTGAGAAAAAGAAGAAAAAAAAGCAAATTTTTCTCAATTTGTGGCTATCCTAAAATTTTCCTGCCGAAAGAGAGAATCCTAATTGCAAATTTAACCCTATTGATTTGATTTACTTGGCTGCTTTTCATGGACATTTTAGTAAGTGTAGTCTGTGTTCTCAGTGAATGCATTTATATTACAAAAGTGTGCACCCTAGTTTCTTGGCTGGGGGGCATGCCCTAGCCCAGATTTGGACATTGTCACCAGTGACATCCACAAACATCTATCATTCCCGTGTGGGAATGTGGCCATTCCCCAGAGCAAGCCATGCTTACTGTGACAGTGGTGACTTGGTCAGAGGACCAGGAATCCTGCATTGTGACACAGTACAGAGGAATAAGCAGGACTGAAGGCAACGTTTGGCTTTTAAAGCAGGATTTACTTAGCACTGTTAAAAACGACTATGGTAGTAATTTACATCTAATAAACAAAAGCATTATTCTCAGCTGATTTGTTTTTCTCCATATAGAATGAATTAAGATGCAGTCTCATTCTCACTGAAGTCATGGCAAGAGTTTTTCCACTTAAGTAAATTGAAGCAAGATCAAATTCACGCTCTTCACTTTTTTCATCTTACCTAAATAAACTAAAGACAGGTAGTTCTTTCTCCTCTGCTGAAGGATGACAGTGCTAAATCATCAGCTCCACATGGAAATTAGCCATGTTTAAGGATTGTTTAGTTTCACGCAGTGTTTTGCGCACAGGATTTTCTTCCCCCAGAGTGATCCATTCTTAAAACATGGTGAAAAAGCAAACAGAGAACATTTTGGTGCCAGGAATTCTTTTGAAAATTTGACTGGGTGAGTGCATTTCCTTAATGTTCAAAAATTATCCTTTGACCATGCTATTTAACAGTGTCAAGCATTCTGTTCTCTATATTGTTTTTGCTTTAAACCTGTTTCATTTTAGAACTGATGAGATGCTTAACTGTTGCATCAGAGCAGTTAGTTTGTTCAGTTTCAGTACAGCTGGCTTATTCCCATGTCATGCATCATTTAATTATACATATAAAACATAGTTAAAATTGTACAGCTCCATGAGCCTCACTTAAACTGTCTGTGGCACTGCAGTAATCCCAGTACCCTGACGGGGTGTTGCACAGCTGTGACTGGTTGGAATGTGGTAAACTGGTGATGTGTAAGAGAGCCTAGAAGTGAGCTTGCATTTTTCAGCTGTGCTTGCTCTACTGGAAGAGGAAGTTAAACCAGAAAAAAACTGCTCTTGTGGCAATATCAGCATCTGTAAATCTGAATGCTTAATGAAAATCAAGGAAAATGTGCTGAGTGAGGAAGTGGTGCTTTTCCCTTGTTTGTCATTTAATTAATTTTTGGTGGTTTGTTATTTCTCAGAAAAATCTATCTCAGATTCCTCTGTGGAAAAACATGAAGTGTTTATGTGAGAGTGAAGATCCTAGTATTGGATGATTGTCTAGATATGCAAAAGACTTTGCCTGTTTTGTCTCAAAAATGCTTTCTGGAGGCAGTGATCATTGACACTTAAAATGTACCCTAGCTTGAAGATGGATGGGCACTGCTGTCCATGTGTATATGCTGTCGACTGAGTATAAACTTGAAGGCATTTATTACATCTTAGTAATGGGAAAAGCAGCAAATTTCTTACAGACATTTTTTTCCTTTTTTAAGCTAGTGAACTTGAAGGTCAGATTCAACTATATGTTGCATTTTCTGTCATATAATTATCATATCTATAATGTCCTGAAGAGCAGCCTCCAGTCAGTGACATCAACAGTTACACAGCAGTTGAACTAAGAATAACCTTGGAGAACTGACCCATGTCAACCTCTTATGAGTGTAAACTCTAGTTCACAACAGTTTCTGTTTTTTCATGATCACAGAAGGGCCTCAGTTGGATAAAAGAAGAATTGTGTTCAAAAAATACAAAACTATTCTGCTGAATGTTCACTTTACTGTATCTCAGAAGAGGAGAGGAAACAAAACTGAAAGAGTAATACTTAATAAAGTATTTTTGCTCCCTTATAAAAAGAAGGACAGGACAACATCAAAAACAGCTTCCCTAGAAGAATGCAGGGAAGATACATGATAAGTGGCATCAGCTTGGAAGAGGGATCAAAACTCTTTCTTTGATTGCTTTTACTAATGACATCTGTTTAAGCAAATCCAATTCAGAGCAGTTTCAGAAATCCCAAACTTGTTCTCTTTCTGAGCACTATTTGGAGGGCATGATCTGCCTGACATCAGTGTCTGTCTAGCAGTGGACATCTGTGGTCACTATGCAGGTGCTCGATTCACATCCTGTTTCCTTTTCCTCCCTCCCCATTTCTGCAGTTCCATTTATAGGTGAGTTCCCCAAAGAAGAGCTGAGGAACATAGGGGATGACTCTTCCGTACTCACAGTCCTTTGGAGATAAATACACAGAGATAGCAGAAAGAGTCAGAATTTCCTTTAATAAACCAGCGCAATATCAGACAGGAAGGGCCAGGAAGTGCTCCAAGAGCTAGAGCATTACACAGACGGGCTGGGAGGGCTGGGAATGTTCAGCCTGGAGAAGAGGAGGCTCTGGAGAGCCCTTAGAGCCTTTTCCAGTGCCTAAAGGCGCCCCAAGAGAGCTGGAGAGGGACTTGAAGAGCCTGGAGTGAAAGGACAAGGAGGAATGGCTTCCCGCTGCCAGAGGGTGGGTTTAGATGGGATATTGGGAAGAAATCCTTCCCTGTGAAGGTGCTGAGGCCCTGGCACAGGTTGCCCAGAGAAGCTGTGGCTGCCCCTGGATCCCTGGCAGTGTCCAAGGCCAGGCTGGACAGAGCTTGAAGCAACCTGGGATAGTGAAAGGTGTCTCTGGACATGGCAGGGGGTTGGAACGGGATAATCTTTAAGGTCCCTTCCCACCCAATCCCTTCTGTGATTCCATGATTCCAGCATCTCTACACACATGGAGAGCCAAAGCGCAGTGCAGCATCTTTGCCACCTGATCCTTAAGGTCACTTTGCTGGGCTGATGTTGGGAAACAAGACCTATGGATGGACTGATGAAGTCAGTCAATATTTTTGCCTCCTGCGGTGGAAAACACCTGCGATTCCTTTCCTTGCAGAGCTGCTGGGGGTTAAACAGCAGACAGTGCTTATGGGAATAAGCCCTCAGCTGATCTTTGTCTTCCCTTGGTGGTTATTAACAGTGGCAGGGAGTTGTCTCCAGGATGCCCAAACGTCCCAGTGTCACTGTACGTGTCCGTGTGCGTTCATGAGGTTCCGAGGTGGGAGCCAAAGCTCCGGGCGTGCGGATCCATCACCTATTTCCATGTGGAGTGATGTTCTGTTTGAAGGCATCCCCGACCTGTGTCTGCTCAGCCGTCTGGCCACGCTTGAGTGAGGAGTTCCAGTAAGGATATCCATTGGCTGAGGAGAGCTGGAAAGGCAGACATGGAGTCAGTGTTACCAGGAAAGGGGAAAGCTGATCGGAGAAAAGGAGAGGGATAGTGGTAGATGAGTCATGGTCTGGCAGATTTTGGTCAAGGTGTTCTCCAGGGAAGCCTGTGTCCCTGGAGCTCAGTTACGCTGTAGGGTGCTGTTGCCTTGGATTGGGAGAGGCTCATTATTGCTGCCCTTTTCCAGCCTCATTTGCTTTCTGTATTTAACTGGGGCAACCAGATCCAACTGAGTTTTGAGCCAACTACTTGTTGCATGCCACCACTACCCCTGCAGCTCCATTTCTCCGGAAAAGGGGGAGGGAGAGTGAAGAGACAGGGACACAGGACTAACCTTCCTCTTGCAAGTGTCCAATGTCTATTTCCCAGGGAGCTCCACGGAAGATTTCTGTGGGTGGTTCCCAGCCGTTGTGGAATTTGGGGATGTAGGTGGGGATGTTCGTGTCTCGGGGCCACTCGGCTCTAGGACAGAAAGTGGGAATATGAGGTGACATTCACAAAGAATGTGTCTTTCAGGGCATCCCCTGAAAGAAGAAGCAGGAGCATCAGGGAATCCAAGCATCCCGTCTGCGTGGGGAGCCTGGGGAGATGGCAGCTCTGTCCTTACCTGGATCTGGTCCATGTCTCCCCCAGGGAATCCCAGAGGTTTATCTCTTTGGGTGTCAGGTGTCCTCTCAGGAAATCGGTGGTGTCTTTAGAAAGCAGTGGGCTGAGGACAGACGGGGCCAGCTCGGGGCCACCGCAGCTGTTGATGATCTGGGTCACACACAAACCACACAAAGAGGAGAGAACTTGCAGGAAACGGTCAAAATGTCAAACCAGGGACACACAGATGAGCAGGAAGCGAAGACAAAGCTGATCCTTGGATCAGCACAGTCACTGCAAGAAACATCAACCTAAGTCTTTGAAGGAGACTGGACAGTTCAAGGGAACATGAGATTTTTTTGGATTGGAGTCAAAGGAAGAGCTGATCTACAAATGAGCTGTTGTTACAGACGAGTGAAGTGTCAGAAGCTGACACTTCAAAAAATGGAAAGTATCTTGCTATTCCTTTGTGGCTCCTTTTCCAAGTTGGGATTTCTGCTTCCAAGCATTTTCAGTGCAAATACCGAGCCGTATTTGCCTGAAGGTGAGACCAGACAGATTCCCAGTGGGGATTCCAGCTGGCTGCCCCTTTTGTTCACAGTAATGCCTTATTGACCCGGTGGAAGGATTCATATTTGCTGGGATTCCTGTATTTACTTCAAGCTTCAAACCGGATCAGAGGCCAGGAACAACCGGCATCGCTTCTGGAAGTTCCTGAGAAAGCTGTGGCCAGGTATGAGCAGTTTTCCAACCCTGTTGCACAATCTATCTACTTGTAAGTGTGAACTAGAAATAAAAGGAGTTCCCAGTGAGACCTGGGAATAAGATTTACCAGTTCCAGCGGCCTGAAGAGGAAATGCACCAACTCTGAAGCACGGGGGTTTTGGATGTGCTTCCTTAGTTTGGCCTGAAAAGAGAACGTAAACACAGTTTAACCCTAACCTGAGTGTGCCTTCTCTTTTCTGTCACATGGGGCTAGTGTTGTGGACTGATGAGAACAGTAAGGGATGGAGGAGTAGGAATCATTCATTTTTATTTTGTGTCCATTTCTAATTCCCAATGAATTTCAGGAGGGGGGGAATACCCTCTCTGTTAAATCAGTGCCTTTAAAGCTAATTTGAACAGACACAGAAGACCTTGGCTTATTTTGAAAGTCCTAGTGAGGAAGGGCCAGGATTGCTGGTGCTTCTGCCTCTTGCAGGGTTGAGAATCCCACTAGTTCCATGGATGAAAACAACAGGATAGGTGTTCTGAGGGTCCCCTGGCAAACTGCTGACAAGGGAAAGTCTCCACCAAGGTCTTGCCTGGGGCACCCGGAGCTGCCCTGGCCACTGAAAGGCTCCAAATCCAGTGGTATTTGAGGTGAGCTGTGGCAGAATGGAGGAGCAAACACTTGGGATTGATTTACTGCAAGAACTGGGTTTCAGTAACAGCAATCAGCTGAGCTGTGGTGAGAAACCTCTCCAGTTTGTGCTCCCATTCAGCTCCTTCTCCTGTCCTGGACTCCTGGCACTGTTGCCATGGGAGACAGGCTCCCCGCTCCTACCGAAATGCAAAGCATTTGAAATGCCGGAGATGAAACATTAATGTGGAGTGGGAAGTGCGAAACAACTGCTGGCAGCAGGGTGACCCAATGAACGGGCACTTCCCAGGGACTCGGCAGCCCCATGGTGAGGAACGTGGCAGGACCCCACCACAGTGTCCCAGCTCTGCTGCGTGCTCCACCCTGGGCTCTTGCCAGGAGATCAGCTGCTCCTTCTGATCCTGAGCAGGCACAAATTAGCCATATTTGCTTCTCAAAGAAAAGGCTGGAGCTTGGTATCCTGCTTTAAGGTTGTTTACAGTCTCTTGGTTTTCCTTATTAATAACTGCCCAGGAAGGAGCTTGTAGGATGTGTTCGCTGGACAAGTTTGGTCACAACTGACAGAATTCCTGCTGCAGTGGTGAGGCAGGGACTGAGCCTGGTTCACTGTCCCCAGAGCTCAGGTAGTACAGGACAGTCAGGCCAGTAAAGCCCCTGCTCAGGGCTGGGAACGAGATCCTGGCCAGCTTTCCCTCTCTGCCCCTCTCTGCAGTCCTGCTGGCCTATGTCATGCCCTGGGGCCACTCTGCCGTTGCTCAAATGGCCAAAATCCACTCATCCAGGAGTGGGAAAGGGAGGGAGGGCACAGGAATTCATCTTAGGTGGTGAGGCCTGGAAATTTTCAAGGCAACAAATTGATCTTTGGATAATTACAGCAGAGCAGAGAACACGGTGCCATGGGCTCTGGCAGGGCTGTGCTCAGCTCTTTGTTCTCTCCCAGGTCCAAAAGTGTGACCGGTTCCAGCAGCAGCAGCAGCAGTGACAGCTCAGCCAGCGACTCCTCTGACAGCCAGGACTCCTCTACCTCCTCCGAGGACAGTGAAAGTGAGGGCAGCTTCTCCTCCTCCTCCTCCCCCTCCTCCTCCTCCTCCAGCAGCTCTTCCTCCTCCTCCGACTTCGACTCGGATCCGAGCTCCTCCAGCAGCAGCAGCAGCAGCAGCAGCAGCAGCAGCAGCAGCAGCAGCAGCAGCAGCAGCAGCTCTGAGGATGAGCCCCCGAAGAAGAAGAAGAAGAAATAGCTGGGGAGCTGCAGGACTGGTGTGGAGTGGGGGACAAGCCCCTCCCAGGGGCTGGAGCACACGGCTGCCAAACATTCAATGGTCAACATTTCTACTGCTCACACTTTCCAAGTGTTTTGCCTAGTTGTTCCTAGGACATGGAAGGTATTAAATGGCTTCCTGAGACGTACTGAGAGAGTATTTTTGTGCTTTATCCTTTTATGGAAGATTTTACTTTTTTAGTTCCAAGAAAAATTAAAAAAAAATCTATCATCAGATTCGTTTCCATGAGCTGAAGTCCAGTAACCTGGATGCTTACATGCTGGAAAGCAAAAGCTTTTTATTGCAGGTTATGTTGTGCATCGTGTGCTGTTCCTCTGTTAATGACAGCTTCACTTCCATTGAGAAAATCCTCTCCAACTGTTAAAAGCAGAAGTTTTTCAGCGCTGCTGTGGAGCTGTGGCATAGTTGAAGCTGAATGCACAACGTGTCCCACACAGAGCCTCCCATCTCATCAGCTGGTGCCAAATGGATTCTGTGCTGCTGAGCTTGTGTTCCAATGGCTTTTCCTGATGCTTCCAGGTCCAGTCTTAAGTGCACCATCCAGCTGAGCTGTGTTGGTTTGTTACTGATCAGTGGAGTGCTTGTCCTGCCCGCAGGCTCTGGGCTTTTCACTCCCCTGTGGCCTTGGCTCATGCGTTGGAAGTGTTTGCTGAGACACAGAGTGTTGGTGGTGGGAAGCAGCAGCTCAGTGACTTGGGGCTGCTGCTGCTTTAGGAGTTTCATCTTTGTGCCTTTTTTTTGTCAATTCGGTGTGCCCCAGTGAGACAAGGGCTGCAGTGGGTGTTCTGCAGAGCTCCAGCACAATATTGCCACGCAGCAAAAGCAGAGAAATAATAACAGCCACAACTGGGCACTGTTCTCACTGGATGCTCAGTAAAAAAGAGACTCCTTGAAATAAAGGGCTCAAAGGAAAGTGTTTCCCTTTGCATGTGTGAAATGCAGGATTGCCGAGTGACAGTCTGCAGAAATTCAGTCATTCTTTGTTTGTGGGAACTGCCCTGTAGAAGGAAGTGAATGCAAAAGCCCCACAAGCCCTACAAAAGCAGATGCAGACAGGCTGCAGAGCAGGGATTGCTGGATGCAGAGTGGGAACTCGTTGTTCTTCTGGTGCATTGAAGCAGTTGCCATTAGGATTTTATTTGGTGATGCAGTCTCCTGAATTTCTTCTTGTCGGAGTGCCCTTTGTGGGGAGGGGGCATCACTTGTGGAAGAATTCTCAAGTATCTTGGTTTAGGTAGAATACAGTAACTAAAGTATTTTTAATAATTTTTATGGAAAAAGTAGTGCGTAGACTTCCTTTGGAATAAACTGTACTTCTTTAAATGTTTGTGCGTGTGTGTCTGTGAGCACTCCTGTGTTTTACAGAACACGCTGCAGACTGTAAATAAAACTACCAGAAAGGTGTTGAAGTCTTGTGGACTGAATGTACCATTTAATGGGAAAGGGAATAAATTATTAACCAGCAGTTGCTAAGTGGATGCTTCCTGCAAATATCTGAAATCTTTGTGGTGTTTGTGTGCAGGTTTCAGCTGGAGTTGCCCTGGCATTGCCTCCCAGAGGGGCAGGATTGCTCCCCAGGAAGTTCTCCAGCCAGAAGTCCCTCTGGATCCAGATTATTTTTAAAAAAAAGTTTAGTTTGTCTTGGCTTTTTCTTTTTTTCCTGCCCTTTCTGGTTTGTCTCTCCCTGTTCTTCTTTTACAGAGGAACCCCTCCCCAGCCCGGCCAGAGCCGCAGCCTCCTTCATGTGCCGCTGCCTCACTCGCTGCTGCTGGTGCTGGCTCAGGAATGTGCTCAAAGCCCGGCTAAGCAGGAATTGTTCCGGGCCTGCTCTGTTGAATCGCTGCCGCCGCGAGCAAAGCTGCCCCTGCTCCTTGAGGGGAGCGCTCGCTGCAGCCCGGCAGGAAAAGAGCCCAGGAAAAGCCGCGCCCTTTGCAGGAGAAGCGCTGGGAGCAGAGGGGAGAGCGGGAAAAGGCAGCGAGAGCAGCTGGGCGGGCGGGGCGGCATCAGCGCTGATCCCTCCGCGGGCAGGAGCGCATCACAAATAGTCCCTCCGGCGGATCACTCCGCGGGCGGGCGCCATCACCGCTAATACAAGTATTTATAAATTCAAAAGAACTCATTAACACAGAAGAAAGCAAGTATGCTTCATGCTGGGTGGGAAACATAGGGTCTAAGGGATAAGAATTTTAAAGTTGTTGATTTTTTTTTTTTTTTTTTTTTATTTTATGAGAGAACTACATATCCCATGGCACCCACAGAGTTCAGGACGGGTAGAGAGGATGAAACAAACTTTAAAGAGAACCTTAACTGAATTAATAATTGAAACTCAAATGTCATGGGGTAGGTAGTTCTCTCATAAAATTAAAAAAAATTAATATAAAATAAACAACTTTAAAATTCTTATTTTATTATTATTCCATGTTCTTCTCCCCCTCCTGGATGAGGAATAGGGGTCGGTATTTGCGGCTGTGCACTGTAAGGAAATAAACGAGGAGTGGCTGAACCTGCCATCGCAGGTGGCTGTGATCTGGCCACTGGAGGAGAGGGTGCAGTGGATCTGGGTAGGGTACTGCCAGCATGCGGGATGGGTGAGGGGTGGGGACCCAGTGCTGCAACCTCTGGAGGCAGATAATCTGCACGTTCTCTGAGTCGGAAATAAAGGTGACGAACAAAGTCATCCGAAAGCTGAAAGCGACGGTGGAAAAATGAGGGATCAGATGCCTGTTGTGGATTTCGAAGCTGTGAAGAAGGCATATGAGAAGTTGGAGTTGTATTGGTTGTTGTAAAAAAAGGAGATGAAGCTTGGGAAGATAGAGGAATGCTTTCTGAAGCTGTGCTGGTCACTATATCCTTCTCACTGAAGTGTTGAGCAGGCATTTGAGGATGAAAAAGTCCCATAAAATCAGCTGAATGTCCCTGAGAAGTTCGAGAAGAATGTGCATGAAATGGAATGTCTCGATGCGAGACGTCACTATTAATAACACGTGCTTGGTCCTGTTGTGATGGAAGAGGTGTCCACGTATAGTTGAGAAAGTCCTCTTTCTGTTCTGGAGATAAAATCGTATTTGTTTCGCTGAAATGGCACGGGAAACATGGTTCAGCATCGTGTGATTGTTGTGATAATCCTCTGAGTGGTGTTATCAGAGTGATGATAGGGGGTACATGCCGTGGTGACACGGCAGCTGTTGAAATGTCTCTGCTGTGTGTCCACGGCTGTGGCTGCGGTGCAGACGGGGGCTGTGTGGACACAGAGCTGGTAGGAGGTGTAGCTGCCGAAAGCTCCTAGGATGGAACTGCAGTAGCCGAACGAATTGCACTGCTGGCTGGAGGTGCTGTGCTTATCGGTCGTATCGGCGTGGCAGCTGAAGCGTCCGTGTGTGGCTGGAGGTGCCGGGCAGCGGGGCCGTGGCTGGGCTGGAAGCGGGGCCGGGGCTGGGTTGGAAGCGGGGCCGGGGCTGGGCTGGAAGCGGGGCCGGGGCTGGGCTGGAAGCGGGGCCGGGGCTGGGCTGGACGCGGGAGCGGGGCTGGGCTGGCAGCGGGGCCGGGGCTGGGCTGGAAGCGGGAGCGGGGCTGGGCTGGCAGCGGAGGCGGGGCTGGAAGCGGGAGCGGGGCGGGGCTGGAAGCGGGGCCGGGGCTGGGCTGGAAGCGGGGCCGGGGCTGGGCTGGCAGCGGGGGCGGGGCTGGGCTGGCAGCGGGGCCGGGGCTGGGCTGGCAGCGGGGCCGGGGCTGGGCTGGAAGCGGGGCCGGGGCTGGGCTGGCAGCGGGGCCGGGGCTGACGTCCCGGGCAGGGCCGGGGCCGGGCCAGGAGCGGCTCGAGCCGCGAGCGGCGTTGCCGGGGTAACCGGCACTGAGGAGGGGCGGCCGATGCCGCGCCGCGCAGGCGTGGAAGCGAGGGCTCCCGAAGGCGGAAGTAAGGCCGGGATGGAAGCGGCGGGAGTGATGACGTCAGCAGCAGGCGCCGCCGTTCAAACGCGGAAGCGGCCGCGAACCCGGGCCGCGTGGGGATAGCGGGAGGGCCCGATGGAAGCTCCGGGACCGCCCCTGGCCGCGCGCATGGCTCATCTGATGGGAGGACCCCAGGCTCGGGAGGTAGGGACCTGCCTCTGCCTTGCGCCGTAACAGATGGATCGGGCGAGATGGAAACCGAGAAATATTCTCGGCACTCTCGGTTCCTACACTCAGGTGTATTCCTGGTTCCTGACATTCCTTTAAAACTACCGAATTCTTCTCTCAGGTCCCTGGCAAATGGGTCTTTGCAGCCTGGGGGAGTTCTTGCAAAACGGGGTCTAGTGAAGCGCTCTGCAGGAGTGGTTGTGCACCTGAGCGGTCATTAATTGTCTCCTCTAATGAGGGAAACGTGATTAAACTCCCGGTGCTGTGCTGCTGTTGTGTGTCGGCCTCGAGGTGTGAGACAGTCCCTGTGTCACACTGGAGTTGCTTAGTGGCTGGACTGGGACTGGGACAGGTCTTGTTGGTCAGGAACAAAAGGGAAAATTTATCTTTTGGCTTGCTTAATATCTTGGCTTTATTAATGTATCAATGTCAATTGTTGTCATTTGCTGCCTCCTGCACAGTGTGTTTGCAGCTCTGTGTGAGAGCAGACTCTCCCCTGTTGGGGAGTGAGACAATCCTGGAATATCCTGAGCTGGAAGGGACCCACAGGGATCACCCAGTCCCACCCCCGTCCCTGCCCAGACCCCCCAACAGCCCCAGCCTGGGCATCCCTGGCAGCGCTGTCCAAACGCTCCTGGAGCTCTGGCAGCCTCGGGGCCGTGCCCATTCCCTGGAGAGCCTGGGCAGTGCCCAGCAGCCTCTGGGGGAAGAGCCTTTCCCTGATCTCAGCGTGAGCCTGCCCTGGCCCAGCTCCAGCTGCTCCCTGGGTCCTGTCTGTGTCCCAGGGAGCGGAGATCAGAGCTGTAGCCCCCGATGTGTTCTGACCTCACACTTCTCTACCAGAACAAACCCAGTGCCCTCAGCAGCTCTTTCATGGTCCTTCCACACCCTTCCCCATCCCCATGTCCCTTCTTTGGATGCTGTCAGCTTTGTATCTTTTGTATACTGTGGCGCCCAAAAGTGCCCCCAGGACTCCAGTACAGTTTAACAGCAATGAAAGAAAACAGTAGGTTTCAACTTTGATCTCAAAAGCTGTCTCAGGCCCCTGATACTGCCTCGAAATGTCTTTGCAGTTCTTGCTTTATGACTTGTGTCAAACACGGAGAGAGTGAGACTGAGCCCCTGGGGTCAGGTTCTGTGTGAGAAGCCACACAGCAAGCCAGAAATCTTTGCTCCAGATCACCAGAAATTTACAGTATTGAGGGCGGAAATACTGAGAGTTGAGTCTTGGGAGCTGAGCCAGGAAAGCAGCACCTCTGCCATGGGCAGATTTGGCACGTGGAGAGAGCTCGAGCAGCTTGCAAGAGGTCCCAGCAATGTGTGTGTGGAGCTGGGAGGAGCATGAGTTGCAGTGTCATGTTTGGAGTCCCCCTGGGTGAGGATGTAGGAATAGACTGGAGTTTTTGGTGACTGAGGTTTCTTTTCTGTGGCAATAATTGTTCTTGGCCACATCATTTTGGTTTGTTACTTGCCTGTGGTTTGTTCTACAGGCCTGTTTCCTTTCTCTCCTACTATGGTGTCTCAGTTATCTTCAGCAGAGGCTCAGCAATAACTAAACTTGAGCTTAGATACTTAAACTTCAGTTCAGAGTAGATACATGGAAGAAATCCTTCCGTGTGAGGGTGGGCAGGCCCTGGCACAGGGTGCCCAGAGAGCTGTGGCTGCCCCTGGATCCCTGGCAGTGTCCAAGGCCAGGCTGGACACTGGGGCTTGGAGCAGCCTGGGACAGTGGAAGGTGTCCCTGCCCTTGGCAGGGGTGGCACTGGATGGGCTTTAAGGTCCCTTCCCACCAAGGCCTCGTCTTCCTTTGCCTTCAGTGTCTGCCTCAGAGTTTGTACCCAAACCAAAGTGAGGTTGGTGTCACCTTCTCTAAACTGGGAGAACAGATCACTCCAAGCTGTGGGGAGGTGGAGAGGCTGTAGGATGGAGAGGGTGCAGCCCTGCAGACGCCGAGCTGTGGGGTTGCTGCTTTCAACAGCCTCGTTGTTGCTGCGGACACAGCTCAAGGTGGGTCTGAGAGAGACAAACTCTGCTTTTGGGGGTTTGTGTTGATGAGGAGGGGAGGGGAGGTCGCTGCTCTGCTTCTTGTAACTGCTGTGGCAGAGCCAGGAGCCCAAGGCAGGACAAGGGCAAAGCAAACCTCTCCGAGCTCTTGGGTTCTCTTCATTCCCAGATATTCTGATTCCTGCCCAAGTCCAAGTTCTTTGTGCTGTGCAGGATGCAAGTTTAATCAGGTTTTAGTGCTGGTTTAGCTGAGTGTTTCTAGGGCTTGAGGATGAAGCCAAATGCTCTGCACTGAAAAAGTGATGGATGTTCAGCACGAGATTCTCTTCAGGAACTGGCACGAAAAGTGGTTGCCGAAGCTGAGGGAGGAGCAATTCACAGCTTGGCTGGAAGAGGGAGAAGTGCTCACTGCTGGTCTGTCACTTCATCCTCATGAGTGAGTGTGGGAGCTCCCAAGATCGGCCAGGCTGCAATTTCAGATAGTTTAGATGGGCTGGCCTTGAAAAAATCATATTTTGGTGCCTGGAGCAAAAGCTGAAGGTGGCAGGAAGTGGCAGCAGTGGCAGGGAACTGAAGTGACACCACCCTGAGCTCAGAACTAATTTTGGTTGTGACCTTGAGCAGTCCCTGGGCCACACCAGAGCTTTTTGTGTCACCTGCTTTGGGAGGTTCTTCCTTGCCCATGGAGAAGTTGGGTCTGGCACAGGTCTGCTGTGGAGCACCTGTGCCACCACCTTTAAAGAGCCACCCTGGAGGTGTCAGTGAGCCCCTCAGTGCCTGCCCAGCCTAGAGCAGGGCTGGGAGGACAGGGGGCTCAGGGAGTGCTCATTCCTGGTGGTGTTGGAGCTCTGAGCCCAGCCCTGAGCTGGGTTTGTGGCTCTGAGGGCATGGGGAGTGTCCGGAGCAGGCCTGGCCTGGGCAGAGTAGGAACTCCTGGAGTAACTCCTGAGTAAGCCACACCTTCCACGTGAGAGGGAGGCACTCCCAGAGTCAGGCGCTGTCTCCTCAGAGGTGCTTTGGGGTTTAATTCTGTTCTCACAGTGACTCCTCTCACCTGGGAACCCCGTGGTTACCTACAGAGGGTCTGAGGCCTTAGGGATGTAAATATGGACAGGAGGGGTTGGAATCTGCCTATCAGGGAATCTTCCCCTTGCCCAGAGGAGAGTGTGCAGAACTCTTCTGTGTGATGATAGTGTTTTCATACTTTAGGTGTGAAAATAAAAAATGGGAGAAATCTTGTTTTTCTGGCAGCACGCAAAGAACTTTCTTCTGTGTCACCGCTAAAACTCTGTGAGGGGATGAATACCTGGGAATCTGAAAGAGACATAGCTGGAAAGCATCAATATGAATGGATTTTTCTGCTTCTTTTTGCACTTGAAAGAAAGGTGAAAGTTACAGGCTGAGTCAAGCTTTTACCCTTTATTTCAATCAATTCAGTTATTGCTAAATATGGCTACACACAGGTAGCCCAGGTGACAGAGCTGCCTCCAGCTGCTCCTTGGCCCCAGTGTCCCACACGGGATGCTTGAGTTATCCACTGAGAGCCCCCTTGAGACTGGAGCACAGGTAAATCTGCCTGTCTGAAGGGCAGGATTGTGTCCTAAGTCCCTCCTCATTCCTTCCTTTCCTCAGGCCCCACCATTGTGGCTTGGGTGGCAGTGGCACATTGGAAAGGCCTGGGGGTGCCAGCTGGGGTGAGAGCTCGGGGTGCCAGCCCAGGCTCCACCAGCACTTGGCCCACACTGGGGCACAAATTGAGAGATGAACTCTTGGAAGCTTGTCCTGAGGAGGATGAGTGGTACCTGCTGGCGAAATTCGGTGCTTTTGCAGAGCTGTGATAAACCCCAAAGTCTTAGACTGCCAACCTACAGCCTCTGCACCGTCACATTCCCCAGTTGCATTTTGTATTGGAATTTTACCTGCTCCCACCTGCGTCCTCCTGCTGGCAGTGCCAGCAGCCCACGTGCTGCCTCTCCTGAGAGCAAGTTCCTGCCTGTTTCCTCTCCCAGCCCCAGCTCTTGCTTCCCTCTGGCAGAGGCAGCTTTAGGTGCAATATCCTGATGTTTCTGCAAGTGGGTTTTGGAATAAACCTACACACGGGATGTTCATGGGTTGCTGCTATGGATTCTGTGAAAGGTGATCAGGAAAAGCAAGTTCAGAGTTACTCAGGGGATTCTCTGATTCCTGCCCATCTCACGGAGCTGCTCAGGGTGAAACTACTACTCCCATGCTTTTTATTTTGCTCCTCTTAGTGCTGGTTTTTCCCCAGGTAAGTCAGTGCTGGAGCAGCCCTTGTGGGTTTATCTGTGATGAGCAGTGGTTGTGTCTGCACACGGAGATAGCAGATTCCAGCTGTAGTGTGCAAACGTCGGTGCTTTGTGCCTTAGTGCACAGCCACATTTGTCAGCTGACAGGGCTGATGCGATGAGAAAACCTCGCACTCTCCAATAACCTGAGCACAGGCACTTCCTGCGTTGTTACATTTAACCAAAGCTCTGATAAAAAATACTACATTATTCTAATGGAGACCAGATTCCGCATGATCATAGTTTACGTTTTTGGATAGTCTTTGATTGACTCTGGTGGGAAGGGAGGTGAATCAGTATCTTGTACTTTAGGGAAAGATCTAGGGGAGAATTGAATTGTACTTCCTTGGAATTCACATCACCCGCCCTTAGTCGGAGATGTTGATCTTGAGAACAACAAGCAGAGAACAGCCCAGGAAGGGCTGAACGTGACAAAACAGTGCAGAGCATACAGAAATCCTCTTTGCTGTGTTCATCATTCTGTCTTCATCTTGGATTGTTTCCACCCTTCTCCTCCACCTGGAAGTCACAAGCATCCTGCAGTGGCAGGTACTCTGGGTTCTTCTGCCAGGAGTAGTCTAAGAACAGCTTTTGCTGGGAGCGGCTCTGACCTTGCTGAAATCACTGCTGAAACCTCCCCTGACTCTTGCAGTGCCAGAATTTCAGGGTGCCAGTGGTGAGGCAGGGACTGAGCCTGGTTCATTGTCCCCAGAGCTCAGGTAGTACAGGACAGTCAGGCCAGTAAAGCCCCTGCTCAGGGCTGGGAACGAGATCCTGGCCGGCTTTCCCTCTCTGCCCCTCTCTGCAGTCCTGCTGGGCTATGTCATGCTACTATGTTACAGCATTGTTCCATGTCTTTTTTTTTTTTTTGGAAGTAATGCCGGATATTGGCAGTCAGGGGCGATGGAGCGAGGTGAGCAGTGACCGGTGGACAGAATGAGTTGTTACGGCCTCGGTCTCAATTTTTGGAGCAGCTCTAAGCATCCGTTGTTGTTTGTGTGTTTTAGGTGGTCCACTTGCAGGATGTCCTGGCCCTGGATGCTGGAGCGTGCAAGCCTAAGGTATAGGTGTGGTGTACTTCAGTCGGAGCAGGGAGGCTGTGGTTTCACAGTCTCTCAGCATGTTTTGTGTGTTTTTGCTTTGCTTCTCTGCAGGTGCTGCTGCTGCCCTGGGCGTGCCAAGGGCCAGAGGCGAGCAGGTGAGTTGGCATTTAGGTGGGGTGGCTGATAGGCCAGCGGTCTATGGCAGCGTGCTGAGCGTGTCCCTTTTCATTGTGCAGGTTTGTCCTGGCCACCTCCAGAGTCAGATCAGGATTTGAGGTGAGCCGGGGCAGTGGTGTGGAGTAGCCCGGGGATGCTCTTCTGGAGGGCAACAGTGACGTTTTCTGTTTTGTTGTCTTAGGTACCGTGAGCAGGTGTGGAGCTGAAGTTTGGAGAGAGCAGGTAAGCGCTGAGCCTCGGCAGTTTCGAGGGAGGGGGCCTTGCGGAAGGGGTCTCTTTTGGCGTGTGTTGTCAGAGGCTGAATTTTCTCCTTGTTCTCCATCTTTCGCAGCTGCCAAAGCGGACCGTGGGGAACGTGTTGACATCCGAGGTGCTGATGCATTTTTTCTGCCAAGGATGGATTTTGTCCGTTTGTCTTCAGAAAGCTAAGTGTTGGGAGCGGTGGTTGGGAGAAGGGAAAGGCCTTTGGAGTTCCAGGAGGCAATTGGAAGTTAGCTTAGAGGAGAGGGCTGTTGTGGGAGGGCCCCTTGGAAGTAAAGGGAGAGGGTTTCTCCTCAGCATCACCCGAGCCTTTGCTGGGCAGGGCAGTTCCCACCCATCTCTGTCATCGGCCTTTGAGTCTCGCCGTCATCGTGGATCTTTTTGCCCGAGGAGCTCGCCTTCAGGTCTGGCACGATCGCCACGGTCTCCATTTCACCTACTCGCTGGCGTAGCCGCCCGCGGGCATCTTGGCCACTTGCTGGATGGTCAAAGGTAAGGGATCAAAGCTCGGGTTGTCAAGGAATGGGTCAAGGGGTCAAAGGTCAGGGGATAAAAGGTCAAGGCTCGGGCTCAGGATTAGAGGTTCCAGCATGATTTTCCATGGTGGTTCCCAGTGTGGGGACACGGGGTGTGGGGTCAGTGGCGCCGGGGGCGGGCAGGAGCCCCGTGGGCAGTGGCCGGCAGCGGCGGGGACGCCTCCGTACGGTCGCGCCCCTCCAGTGCCAGCAGAAGCCCCCCTGCGCCGTGCGGTGCCCGGCCCCACTCCTTGCCCTCCCCGCCGCTGCCTTCCCGCACTCCCACCGCACCCCCTGCTCCCCTCCAGCCCAGGGAAATGCAGGAAAACACAAAATCATTGAGGTGGAACAGTCACCAGAGCTGCCCGAGCCATCCCCCCGCCTGAAGGCGGCAGCTGCCCAGAGCCAGGGGCACCCAGCAGGATGCAGCTCCTCTTTCCCAGGAGCTGGAGGCAGGGTTTCCCAGGCAGGGGGAGCAGGGAGAATTTCAGCTCCCAGCAGCTCTCTGTGAGTGCTGGATGGACTCTGGGCTGAGCCAGCTGGGAGGTGTGGGTGGTGTTCATGTCCCCAGGAGCTGCTCAAATCCACCTTAAACTCCTGGAATGGTCTGTGCTGGCAAGAACCTTACAGACCATCCTGTTCAGCCCCTTGCCATGGTCAGGGACACCTTCCTGGGGTGTCTGTGCCAGAGTGGTGGAATGGGCAGGACTTTCTCCCTGAGCCCAGTCCCGGGCAAGATTGGGGTTCCCATGGGAAGAAGCCTGTGAGCTGCATTTCTGGAGCTGGGAGCCTCCATGCCCGGGAGTATTTCCAGTACTGCTCTTTGGCTTTTTCCATAACTGGGCATGATGTTTCTCCCCAGAGCAAGGTGGTTTTCCCTGGATTGTTGGGGTAAGACACTGGCTGTTTGACAGCTCTGTTGTCTCTTTGTCCTGAATGGAAGAGTGAGGAACGGGGGATGCTCCCGACTGTCCCAGGGATGTGGGAACAGCCCAGTTCCAGTGAGGAATGTGACGCCCAGCTCGTGGCGTGTGCCCTGAGATGGTCTTTGCTGTTGTTTTGTCCTTAGAGCCTGTTGGAGTGCTGGCCTGGATTTGGGAGGAGCCAAGTAGCCTGGAGCAGTGAGGTTTTTCCTGTCAGAAATCCATGCTGGGGATGTTTTCCCTGGCTGTCCCAAGGGGAAGGAACAGCTCTGGAGTTTTTGCAGCCACAGGCTGGGGATGCATCCCCTGAAAACCAGTTCAGGATCGTTCATCTGACTCTGTCCCTGACCTGTGGCTTCCAGGGAGCCTTCTGGTCTTCTGGATATTCCCAGGAGAGGATATTCCACCACCTGACTTTTAAGCCAGGAATTCCAAACCCAGTAAGTTGGTCACATTCTATGGGAGCTGCCCCAATGGTGGGATGGCAGAGGGCACACCCCACGCTGCTGTTTGGGACATTCCTGACTGGAACGGGAGCCAGCTGGGCATTTTGGAGCACTGAGGCCACCAGGGCAGCCTTGAGTGGCATTCCCAGGCAATGCTGAGGCATCCCATGCCTGTGGCAACACATGCCTGATGTGGAGCAGAGAGAGGAAGGGAGAAATTCTGAGTTGATGGGAGGAATGGAATTGGGCTTTCCAGAATGGAATTGGTATAGGTGCTGATGGTATCATGGAATCATGGGGTGGCTTGGAAGGGACACAAAGACCCTCTGGGCTCTGTTATCCCATCCTGTGGCAAAGAACACGTCCAAAACGGCCTCCTCACCCTCATGGAATGGCAGTGGGTGTTGGGAGCTCTGGCTGGAGCACCTGGAGACCAGGTAAGAATAGCAGTGGCATTGTTTTGGCTGCTGCTGGATGTGGTTTTCTCTTGTCAAGATGTTCCTCTGATTGATGTTTTCACAGTAGCTTGCTAGGCCTCATTTGAGGATAATTCCAAGAATTTGGAAGTCGTTGGAAAAGAATGAGGAAAAAAGGTGAACCTGATCCATTTCTAGTAATTCTGAACTTCTCTTGCAGCACCGTTCCAGGGGAAAGCTGGTGAAAGGATAAAGATGCAGAGGAACAAGTGTTGTAAACCCCCTTGCCTCCCTGACAAAGCAAACCTTTCTGCAATCCCAGTAAATCTCTTGGAGAAACTGTGGGATCATAAGGTTTCCTAGGAAAGGAAAACTAAGGACAGAGATGAGGAAATAGGCTTCCAATTAACAATGATTTGATGGAGGTAGGAATGATTCTTGTATGTTTGATGCACCCCTTTTTATTCCTGGGATAATTTTAAATGATTTCTTTTAAAAATCATTTCGATTTGGGAATTCAGATTAGAGAGGAAATGATGCAAAATAAATGCAGGGAGAGATCACAGAATCATCCTGGAATGGCGGAATAATTTGGGTGGGAAGGGACCTTAAGAATCACCTCATTCCATCCACAGGGTGCTCCAAGCTGCGGCCAGCCTGGCCTTGAACACTTCCAGGGATGGGGCAGCCACGATTTCCCTGGGTTTACGGGCACAAGAGGAAATTTCCAGCAGGAAATTTCCCTTGCTCTGCCTGCCCCTAGCAGGGCTTTGGGAGGCAGAGGCTGTGGGAACAGGAGCTTTGTCCACTGCCTTGGAGGAGTCTCTGATGTCCCAAAACCCAGCAGAGCAAGTGGTTGTGGTTTAACATCCCGTTCAAAGGAGATGCCAGGCCAGGAACGGGAATGGACTGCAGAGCAGGGATGGTGCCCAGCAGAGGGGTGACTGTCCAGGGGGTCCCAGCAGTCCATCCTTGCTGCCCAGGTTTGGGATGAGCAGGCTGGTGAGTGTCCCTGTGCTTGCTCTGCAGGATGAGGAAGCTAGGCCTGCTGAGGAGGAAGATGAGGAGGTGTGGGAGGATGGAGACAACGGCCACCAAAGGCTGGGGAAGGCACAGATCCAGGTAGGAGACGTTGCCTTGCGAGGAGAGGGACTTGTCTGTCCCGTTGGAATTTGGGGCGTGAGGCCAGCGGAACAAAGGCTTTGATTCCATTTTCTTGCTCGGGTTTTCACGTGCCTTAAGAGAGCTTTGTGAAAATGTCATTATCCCTGATTGAGTCTCTGAAAAACAGGGATTGAAGCTTTCAGAAGGGGCCCAACCCTGCCTGCATGTATCCAAGTGCAGCCCCCACTCCCTGTTTTTGTGTACAGCTGGGATGAGACCTCAGCTGCTGTTACTTGCCAGCTCACAAGTTGTGTAGCTCAGAGCCTCAGCCATGAAGGGCCAGGCTGTGTTTAAAACAGCCCAAGGTGCCAGAGAGCTGGAGTCATTTCCTAGCAGGTAACTTGACTTGGAAGCTGCATTCTAAAATTTGTCCGCATTTAATTGATGTCCCACATGGAGACACCTAAAGAAGCAGAGGTGGGGTGTTCCTAAGAAAAGAGCATCTAAATTCTTTGGTGGTAGAGGGCTTAAAGTCTGAGTGAGGTGCCTTTAGGACACTTCCATTCCAGTATCTGAATAGAATTTAAATGAAGTAGCCAAATCCTGACAAGCTTGTATGAACTCCAAAGCCTCTGCAAGTGGTTTACAGCCAGGGAAGGAGATAAGAGTCTGAAGTCTCTTCCCCAAAACCTGGCTCCTGGTTTCTTTGGCCAGGCATAGGAAGAATTGTGTATTCCCTGGGGCTCTCCTTATGGGGAGAGGTTTACTTATGTGCCCTGGGTTTATTCAGTGCATCTTCAAAGTGATGGAAACTGATTGCGTTGAAATGCCAGGGGTGCCAAATGTTTTCCCCAGCCAGAGCTCGGAGCCAGCCCAGTGGGAAGGGGTTTAGTGGCCATTTTCCCGCTCCCTCGGGGCAGCAGCACTGGAGCACTCGCAGCCACCCGTGCCCGAGGTGCCGAGTACTGGCAGGAGGCAAAGCCAGGGACTGGGCAGGAGGAGCTTGCAGTGCTCCTGGAATCGCAGAGCTGGAGCTGTGGGTTAGAACTGCCAGGAGCTGCTGCCTCACTCAAACCTTGTTTAAAGCTCAGCATCCCTCCTGCTCCCTTGGAATGATTGTTGCTTCTGTTGTTGCTCTTTCCTGATCCATTATGATTATTATTGTAAATTCCCACTCCATTTCTTCCATAGCCCTTTACTTCCCAGAGGTGGTGCTTTAGGCAAGCCCCTCCAGCCTGGGAAGGGGCTTTTGGCTCCAGACTCAGTCCCAGTCCCCATGAGCAGCTGGAGCTGTGCTGTCCCCAGCAGGTGCCTTTCCTTCCTTCCCTGCTGCACTTTGGCTTTTTGAGGGCTCTCTAGGGGGCTGAGGGAGAAGTTCTTTGTCATTCCAGGGCAGCATAAGCCCTGATCCCACTCAAAGCAGGAGGAATCATTCCATCCTTGTTTTTGGATACACCTTTGGTGTTCTCTCTCTTTTGCTGACACTGTGTGGTGAAGCAGCAGCTCCCTGGAATAACTTTTATTTGTAAAACAATGAATTCCCTGCTGGAATCCCAGTCCCAGCCCCCCAGATCAAGGTGCAGTTTAAGGCCTTACACCCTGACCAGGACAAGTTCCTGTCCTTAGACATGGAAAACAGGGGAAAACTCAGACTGGATTGGAGCCAGCATCCAGAATGGGGAGAGTGAGGCAGTGTGCTTGGCCCAGGCTGGGGCTGGTACAGGGGGTGTTCCCCATAGGATGACACCCGTTTGGAGCAGATGCTTCTCTTCCTTTGTCCAAAGTCCAATGGCAAAGGAGTGAAGAACCCACAAGTGGGGCCTGGAAGGAAAACGATTCTGTTAAAATTAGGCAAAGAATGCACTAAGAAAAAATGGACATCCTTTTTATGTATGAAAGTAAGTAGGGGAAAAATGTTGAAAAAGAGCTCTTTTATTTGGTGCCACCTCTCATTTTTTTATGGATAAAACCCTCTAGTGAGCAATCAGAACAGGAGTGGGAAAGCCAGGAGCCTTTGACTTCCACAGTGGACTTAATTGCCATGCTTAATTTCAACAATTTCTTCTCTCTCTCAGGCCAGGAAAACCCACTTAACTTGTCCCATCTTTGCCAAAAGCTTTGGTGTTTGAGCAGCCAAACCCAAGGGGCTCTGGCCCCACCAGCCTGTACTGGAGGGCCCCTGGTCCTGCCCATGGTGTGGGATGAATCCCCAATTGTCCCCAGAGGGGGCTGCCCTGGTCCCTGCAGTGCCCAGCACCTGAGACACAGAGAGAGCCCTGTCCAAAGGGGCTCCTTGTCAGGAATGTGGCAGCAGCCCCAGGAGCAGGCTGGAGGTGAGAACTGGGGCTGTGTTTGAGACTGACCAGGTCAGCTCAGTGTTTACCTGTGGGGGGAGTTTGGCCCCCCATGCTGAGTTGAAGCTGGATCAGGGTGACAGATGCTGCATTTTGGGCACCCTGAGAGTTTCTCTCCCCCTTGGAGATTTCCTGCAGGGATGGGGCAGGGCAGGGAGCAGAATTAACCCTGCACCTCCCGTGGGCACTGCTGGCCTTTGTCTCTCTGCTGTGCCATCAGCCTGTGGGAATTTGCTGCTGCCGCTGCCACCCCACCTGGGGGCTGCGTGCTCCTGGCAGCCCTTCCCAGCCCCACACCCGAGCTCCAGCGCTGCCTCCAGGCTGTGTTGGGAGAGTTTGCTGGGAATGTGCCTCATCCCTGGGAGTATCCTTTCCTTCCAGAGTGGCTGGATGGAGCTTCTGGGCTTGTCAGCTTCAGAGTTTGCTTGCAAAAGTCACTGCAGGGAAGAATGACAAGGAGGTTTGTCAGAGTGCTGCTGTCAGACCCCACCTGCCAGTCTGGGCTTTGGCTTGGAGGTTGTTGTGTATTGGCCCTGCAGGGAATGAATGTCCCCTTCCCACCTCAGCCCAGCAGATCCCAAGGGCTCTTCCTGGAGTACTTACTCTTTGCTTCCCTTTGGGATAACTTAATCTGCACCCTTCCATGAGCAATTCCTTGGCTTCTCCTGGAGAAAACCCCACGGCAGAGGCAGTGTGCAAAGGAGCCCAGAGCTGTGCTTGGAGCAGGGAGTGCTGAGAGCTGCATGTGCCTCTGCTGCCCCAGGCTGGCAGTATCCCCATGGAACAGACTGGGCAAATGGCATTAGAGGGAGCACAGTCCCTTCCTGGAAGAGGTTTTCTCCTGTGCAGATCAGGCACAGGGCAGGAAGGGAACTTTGGAGATCAGCTGCTTTCCCCCAGAAAGCATCACTCACACCAGCATGGATGACATGACCTGTGCCCACTGCTCACCATGCACCTGGCCAGAATCAAGAGCAAAGGTGGGTTTGGGTGTGAGCACTTGAAATAACTTTGAAAGAGAAGCAATCACCTTTTGCTGCTTCTTTCTTTCTTGCAGATGCTGGGATTGCCTCTGGGCACATGGGCTGAGCTCTCCCTGCAGGGAACTGTCAGGCCTTAACAGCTGTGAGGTTGTGTTCTTCTCAGTGGGGAACTGGAAATAATTATTAATTAATTGCAGAAATGTTTTCTGAACCTTTCCCCTTTCCTGATAGATCTTCTCTCTCTGCCTCTGAATTTACAGCTGTTCCCTGGTGTCATTGGCCCTGCCTGAATTCCTTGCAGCTCCTCACTGGGAAAACCTGGGATGACTTTGAGGGGACAGAGGAGACATTTTCAGCTGAAAACCTGGGGTGACTGAGAGGGGACACAAGAATTGTTTGTGTAGGAAAATGGGAGGTGATGTCAAGCAGAGCAAGGTGGCATTTTTGAGGGAAAAGCTGAGGTGATGTTTAGGGGAACGAATGCACATTTTTGGGGCAGAAAAGAGTTAATATTGTACAGGAAGGAAAAACTGGGGGGTAAAACTTGATGTAATCTGTAGGGGACAGAATGAATATTTTGGAGCAAAAATGAGGTACTCAGTAATAGACAAAGAAGGAAAATTTTGGAGGCCAAACTTGACAAAGTCTCAAGAGCAGAGAATGAACACTTGGAGGGAAAAAGGAGGTGATGAATACTGAGCATGTGGGGAAAATTTGGGGGCTAAATCTGAGCTAATCTCTAGGGGAGAGCATGAACACACTGAGGTAACATGAGGGAATCAGTTGTGGGCAGATAGGGAAACTTGTGTAAAAATAATATTAAATAAGCTGTAGAAAGAACATTTTGAGGTAAAAATGAGGTAAGCAGTAGTAGACAGATGGAAAACTTTGGGGGTAAATCTTGATAGAAGCTACATGGTAGAAAGGAAATAAATATTGAAGGAAGAATGAGGGAATCAGTAGTGGACAGGTAGGGGAATTTTGGGGGGTCAAATTTGAAATGATCTAAAGGTTGAGAATGAATCTTTTTTGGTAAAAATGAGGTAATAAGTTGTGGACAGTTCAGGAAAATTTTGGGGGTTAAACTTGAGGTAATCTCTAGGGAGAGTGTGACCACTGACATGAACTGAGGCAATCACTGGGGCTAGGCAAGGAAATTTGGGGTGTAAAACTTGGGAAGATCTGTAGGGCAAAGAATGAACATATTGAGGAAGCAATGAGGTGATCAGTAGTCAAGATGAGGTAGAATGTGGGGGGCAAACCCTGAGGTAATTATGTAGGAACCATAAGTGGTTTTGAGAAAAAATCTGACCTAATTTGTAGGGGACAGAATGAACATTTTGGGGGTAAGACAGACATAACCTGCGTGGTTTGGGTTTTAAAATCTAGTCAGTGCACAGGGGACAAAATAGACATTTTGGTAATAAAATCTGAGTTCATCTGTAGAAGAAAGAACTCATGTTTTGAGGTAAAAAGGAGGTGATCAGAACTGGGCAGGTAGAGAAAACTGAGGGGGTAAAATGTGAAGTCATCTCTAGGAGAGAGCAGGAGCATCCTGAGGTAAACTGAGGGAATTGCTGTGGACAGGTGGGTAAATCTGGCAGGTAAAACTTGAGGGAATCTCCATGGTAGAAAATGAGTATTTGGAGGTAAAAATAAAGTACTCAGTCAGTGCTGGAGATGTACAGAAAATGTTGGAGGTAAAATCTGAGGTGATCTGTAGCAGAGAGAATGCACTTGATGGGGTAAACTGAGGTAATCACTTATGGACAGGTAGGGAAGTTCAGAGGGGTAAAAATTGAAAGCATCTGTAGGGCAAAGAATGAAAAGATTGAGGTGGAAATGAGGAAAGAGGTAGTGGACAGGTGGGGAAAGTTTTGGGGGCAAATCTTGTGGTAATCTCCAGAGCAGAGAAAGAATGCTTCCTTGTAAAAAATGAGGAACTCAGAAGGAGGCAGATGGGGACATTTTGGGGGTAAAATCTCAGGTCATCTCAAGGTGAGGGAAGGACTATTTGGAGGTCAACTCAGCACTCACTGTGTCTTCCTTCCTTGGCATCAGCTGGCAGGGAAGGGAGAAGAGGCCTCAGGCTGGAGAGGGGCAGGAGAAAGGCACTGTGGGCAAAGGCACCTCCCTGGCATCCCCAGGGTACCTGTGGGGAACACAGTGGACACTTTGGGAGCAAAGGGAGGTGATGGCATTGTCCCTTTGGGGGATGCTGGCATTTAGATCATTCCATCCATTTGCCTGCTGACATTTCCCAGCCCAGGGGCTTTGGCTGCCAGGGCAGCACAAAGATTGTTCCCTGGGTGGTGCGCAGATTTGGGGGTTGGCTTTGCTAGTTCAGATGAATTCTACCCAAAGCCCTGAATTCCCTGCTGAATTGCCACTGGCATAGCCTCCCAGCGCCTCCTGGAGCATGGATATTCCCATGCAGAGCTGCCTATTTAACACCAGCTGTGGCAGGACCCAGCAGAGCTTCCAGGGAAGCTCAGCAGGGTCAGGGCAAGGACAGCTTCATGTTCCATAGAATTTGCTGTTTGTAACCCTCATCCCCCAGCCCCCCCCCCCCAATGTCCCTGGGGGCACCTGACAGAGTTCCCTGGAATTCAGCTGCCTGCACCCCCCGAGCTGGGGCTCCAGGTGATATTTGAAAGCAGGAACAGGCACTGGCTGGACACGCTCCCAGCCTGTGCTGAGGCAGCCCCTGTGCCCACGGGAGGACTTCTCTCCCTGCAGGAGTTGATTTCATTCCAGAGCCTCAGGAGTGGCCTCTGCAAGTTCTTTTCCCTCAGGAAAGGGATGCACATCCCTGCCTTCAGGGCACCTGCAGTGGGAGCCACCTGGGAAAGCTTTCCATCAGTTGTGCAGTTCCAGCTGGCTCCCCAAAAACTCCCAACTCAATCCAAAGAGATTTCTCTGACTCTGACCTTTCATTTGAAGGCATCTCTGAGGGCATTGCTTGGCATTTCATTGCTGTGGGGGAAGCTTGCCTTGGCTTTAACACTGCTGAGGGATGATGGCCTCAGGCTGGAAGGGAAGGCATTTTGGGTGGCTGGGACATAGCTGGCAGGTGTGTGGGAGGTCAGCACTGGGAATTGCTGTCTGAGCCCCTCTGCAAACAGCCCATTCTGACATTGCCCAGTGCC
This sequence comes from Coloeus monedula, assembly GCF_965178545.1. Lineage (NCBI taxonomy): Eukaryota > Metazoa > Chordata > Aves > Passeriformes > Corvidae > Coloeus > Coloeus monedula. The sequence continues at coordinate 20,774 of NW_028120554.1, read as the reverse complement.
AGCTGTTCCTTGGGGCATTTTTGGGGTGTCAGTGGGGTCTGTCGGGACTGAAGCATCTCTGGGTGCCTGTTCAGAGCAGCCCCTGGCTGAGGGGCCGCGGGCAGCCCTTTATCCATGTCCATCCCAGCGCTGCCCGGGCAGCCCAGTGCCCGTTCCGGGGATGTGTGTTTGGCACACTGCGTGCCACGGGCAGGACACTGCAGGCACAGCTCCTCTCTGCAAATCCAAAGCACAAGAGCTGCTGCTTCCCTTCCTGGGCCTCCTGGCCTTCTCCCTGCCCCCATTCCCTGCCAGCTGGAACACACGGAAGGAGCACCAAGGAACACTCCTGGCAGTGAGCAGGAGTCGCTGAGAGCTCTGTGCAGCTCTGGGCCACAAAAGCTGGCCCGGCCTCAGCAGCCCCTGGGATTTTGGGCTGTGAACACTCACCTGTGGGAAAGGCCCCTCTGCAGGCAGGAGCAGCCCTGACCTTCTCCAGAAGAGCTTTGGCCATGGACCAAGTGAACCCTCAGGACTTGCCTTGCTCATTTCTCCCTGGAAAGGGCCATGGAACAAGCACCTTTGCAGCTGTTGGGTAAATCCTGGAAAGGGCAGGAAATCAGGGTTATGGGAAGAGTTCAGTGCTGTCACACAACTGCTCACCTGTGTTGTTGCATGATCAGGTGCTGGCCATGGAGCTCTGCCCTATGGCAATTACAGGGGCTGGTGTGGCAAGCAGCATTAGCATAAAAGAAGGAGTTATATTTGCATAGGAATGATCTTGCTGGCACTTGGCATTCCTATCCCAGGCAGGACATTGCCAGGAGCTGAGATTGGCTTGGCTGGAGCAGGGTGCTGAGAGTGCCCAGGTGTGGGTTCAGTGGCCAGAGGAGCCATCCACATAAGGGTTCGACTTGGTGGTCCTTGTGTAGCCATTGCCACTCAGGATCTCCTGTGCTCTGGAAATAAAGAAGAAACATTTTTCCCTGGCCTTTTAAAGCCAGAGGTTTTTGCAGTGGAGCGTGCAAGCCGCAGAGAAAGCGGGGAGGAGGAAGGAGAGCATCAGGTCTCAAGCGGCAGTTGTGGGATGAACGGCTCAAGCAGCAGCGAGCCCCGGCGAGGCCCCGGTCCCGCAGCGGGCGCAGTCAGAGCAGGAGCGGCAGCAGCGGCCTCGGCGCCAGCGGCCGGGCCGGGGGAGCGGCTCGTCCCGCTGCAGGCGCGCTGGTTGGGCGAGGGCGCGGCGGGCGGGAGGCCCCGGGGGAGCGGCCCGGGGCAGGGGGTGCGGCGGCCTCAGCAGTGCCGGGGCTGGGGGAGCTCCGCGTCCCCGCGGGGGCTGCGGGCGGGGCCGGGCCGGGAGCGCCGGCGCTCCGGTTGCGCCAGGGGGCGCCCCACAGGGCGGGCGGCGCTGAGGGAGCGGCGGCCTCGGGGGGTGCCGGGGCGGGCACGGGCGGTCCCCGCGGCCCGGCCGCTTCCAGGCGCGATCCAGCGCCTGCTGCGGGGAAGCGCCGCCCTCCCGGCGGGCCCGGCACCGGCACGGCCCCGGCTCCCCGCGGCCGCAGCGGGAGCGTAGCCGGAGCTCCGGTGGGAGCCCAGCCCCGCGCTGGCCGCAGCCGGAGCGGCAGCGCCGGGCTCGGCGCCAGCGCCAATCCCGGAGCGGCACTTGCCAGCCGCGGCGATCCCGATGCCTAATGCCATCCCCCATCCCACCTCAGTTCTCCGAGCCCGGCAGCCGCACCCCGCCCGCCGAGAGACAAGCGGCTCGGCCCGGGACCCCCAGCAGACACCGACAGGACCCAGCCCCGAATCCCAGGGCCCGGGTCCCGTTCCCACCTCAGCGCCTCGGGCTCGGCGCAGCGCCGGGAGCAGCCCCCGGTGCCGGGCTCCGCACAGCGCTCCGAACGACGGTCCCGCCACAGCCCGGGAGGAGCAGGATGAGCATCCACCGCACAAAGCGGAGCGGGCGCGGATCCGCCGGCATTTACGGGCGCGGGCGGGGCGGGGCGGGCCCGGCACAGGTGTGAAGGGCGGGGTCCGCACAGGTGCGCGGGGCCCCAGAGCGGCTGCGCGGGGCGGGGCCGAGGGGATTTAAGCCTCGGGAATCGGCGCCGCCGCCATTTGCTCCCTCGGCGCTCGGTGGGAACGGTTGTGGCCGGACCGGGCTCTAGATCTCTGTATTTCCATATTTCTATGTCTCTGTAGTTCTTTTCCTTTATATTTGTGTTTGTTTGTCTTCTTCTAACCCTTCTCCGTTCTCCCCCCTCTGCCTCCCCTCCCCCACCCCCTACACCCCCCCCCCTACCCCCCCCCCTCTCCCCCCTAGCCCTCCCCTCCCTCCCCCCCCGGCCCGGTCCCCCCCATCCCCCCTCCCTGTCCCCCTACACACCCCAACCCTGCCCTACCCCTCCACCCTCTCTCCCCTTCTCCACCGTTCCTTCGCCCCCATCCCGGGTCCCCCCTGCCCCCTCACCCTGCTCCCCTTCCCCTCCCAGTTCCCCCCACCTGCCCTCAATCCTCCCCCTCCGTCTCCCACCTTTCCTTCCCCCTCCACCTCCCCCTGTTCCTCTTCCCTCGTTTCCCCTCTGCACCTTGACCCCCCACTTGTGCTCCGTCCTCGTCTTCCCCCCGCCTCCTTTCTTGTCCCCCCATCCCACCTCTCCCTGCACACCCCGAACCCCCCACCTGCGCTCCTTCTTTGACCCCCTCTGCTCCCTTATTCCCGTCCTCTGTCCCGTCTTTCCCCCGCAGCCGCGGGGCACGGGGCGCCGGAGAATAAAGCCCAGAGGGCCGGAGCCCGGCGCCCCTGCCCTCGCTGGAGCCCACACGGGCCGGGCCCGCTCGGCGGGTCCCCCGTGCAGTACAACAACAGCGCCGGGGCTCCGGCTTTCCACACATCACACTGGGGATCCCCTCCTCAGGAGGGGTTCCCGGGGGGGTGGTGGGTTTCAGGGAGGGTGGTGGGTTGGGGTGGGCCCCCTCCGGAGGAGGGGGTCCCGGGGGGTGGGTGGGTTTCAGGGAGGGTGGTGGGTTGGGGGGGGCCCCCTCCGGAGGAGGGGGTCTCGGGAGGGGGTCAGGGTGGGCCCCCTCCGGAGGAGGGGGTCCGGGGGAGGGGGGTGGGGCGGAGGGGGGACTTTCCCCCCCTCCAGTCCCCGCCCCCTCTCCCGGACCCCCTCCTCCGGACAGGGCTCACCCCAGCCCCCTCCCCGGGACCCCCTCCTTCGGACCGGGGCCTCGGGGAGGGGGGTGGGGGGGGGAAGCAGAGGGGGTCACGTCACTCTGTGGCATGAACAGACATAGAGCTCACAGGCCAAACCAACAGCCCCTCCCGCCCGGACCCCCCCCACCCCACCCGCCCCCCCCTCCCTCCCCCCGGGGCCCCGGTCCGGAGGAGGGGGTCCCGGGAGGGGGCCGGGGTGAGCCCCGTCCGGAGGAGGGGGTCCGAGAGAGGGGGCGGGGACTGGAGGGGGGGAAAGTCCCCCCTCCGCCCCACCCCCCTCCCCCGGACCCCCTCCTCCGGAGGGGGCCCACCCTGACCCCCTCCCGGGACCCCCTCCTCCGGAGGGGGCCCATCCCACCCACCCCACCGGGACCCCCTCCTAAGGAGGGGGCCCACCCCAACCCCAACCCACCACCCTCCCCAAAACCCACCACCCCCCCCGGGAACCCCTCCTGAGGAGGGGATCCCCAGTGTGATGTGTGGAAAGCCGGAGCCCCGGCGCTGTTTTTGTACTGCACGGGGGACCCGCCGAGCGGGTCCCCCGTGCGAGGCTCCAGCGAGGGCAGGGGCGCCGGGCTCCGGCCCTCTGGGCTTTATTCTCCGGCGCCCCGAGCCCCGCGGCTGCGGGGGAAAGAGGGAACGGGGAGGGATGAGATGGGGTAGGGAGAGGAGTCGGGGTGGGTTGGGGAGAACGAGGGGGGAAGGGAAAGGTCGGGTGAGGGGGAGGGATGATGGTCAGAGGAGGAGGAAGAGAGGGGAGTCGGGTTGGGGAACGGGGTACGGAGAGGGGAGAAAGGAGGGGTGGGGGAGAAAGGAGGCGGGGGGGGTCGGGGATGCACAGGGGAGCAGGGAGAGAGGGTGGGGGGGCGCTGGGGAGAGGGCAGGCAGGGGGCTGGGAGAGACAGGGAGGGTGTGGGGGAGAGAGAAAGAAACTGGGGGGGGTAGGAAAGAGGTGATAAGCGGGGGAAGGAGGAGAAGGATAAGGGCAGGAGAAAGAGGGGGAAGAAAGACGGGGAAGAAAGAGGGGGAGCGGGGGCCTCTCCCGGGCCACGCCGGGGGAGCCCGGCCCGGCCGCAGCCTCCCCGAGCTCTGAGGGAGCAAATGGCGGCAGGGGCGATTTCGGGGGCTTAAATCACCTCGGCCCCGCCCTGCGCAGCCGCCCTGGGACCCCGCGCACCTGTGCGGACCCCGCCCCGCGCACCTGAGCCGGGCCCGGCCCCGCCCCTGAAGCCGCCCCCGGCCCCGCTCGGCCCCGCCCCAGAGCCCCGGCCCCGCCCGGCCCCGGGGCCCGCCCTGCCCGGCACGGGGGCGGCTCCATCGCTCGGGGCCCCGCCCCTCTCTCCCGGGCCGGGCCCGCCCCGCGCACCGGGGCCGCACCGGGGCCGCTCTCGGGACCCTCCCCTCCGCTGACAGACACCGCCCCGCTCGCTCCCGCTCCTTGCCACGCTCGGCAGCCACCGAGGCCGCCGCCCTCTCGGCTCAGCCGGCACCGGGCGGCAGCAGCGCCGCCCAGCTCAGCCCGGGGGCAGGCACAGAGCACAGGGAAAAGCCGGCTCCGGGCGCTCTGCAGCTCCTGCAGCCCGAGCGTCTCGGCTCCTGCGGCCAGGCGCTTGCTGCTTTCCTTCCTACAGAAAAACGCCGGCTCCTTATTCTCAAAACCTGCGGATCTCTATTCCCAGCTTCTTATATTCCTGTATGCGACAGAGTAGAGAGAGAGGGCTGGCTCATTTCAAAATGAATTTACATCTAAATCAGTAGCATTTGCCTATAGATGTAAAAATGAAGAACTTAATACGTTTTAGTATTCTGCACACAGCCCTCCCTGGGAGGAATGGTAAAAAGTTAAAAACAAATGAAACTTTAAAAGTAGAAAGTTAGAAACAAAGTTACAACGGCAGAAATTTAGAAACAAACAAAGAGGTAAAATACAAGAAACAAACAAATTTCTAAAGGGAGAAAGTTGAAAACAAACAAAGTTAGAAACAAACAAAAAAAAATTAGAAACAAACAAAATTAGAAAGGTAGAAATTTAGAAACAAAGTCACAAAGGCAAGTGTTGAGCCTTTGACAGGGTACCCCTCCTTCTCGGACCAGGGTGAAAGAGCAGAGGAGGCTGCTGTTCTGCTGAGTTCTTTATTTCACGGTCTCACAGCTGTCTTGAAGGCAGAGTTCGAATGGGGTTACATGATACAGCCAAGCAGCAGCAGCAGGCAAAAACAGCTTCTTCTATATGCTCCATACACTCTATTTTTTCTTATAGAAGTGTGGATTCCATTTGTTCATTGACCAGTAAGATTAACACACGATTCTAGTTTTCCATAAACCCATCCCGGTCTAATTCTAACAGTCGTAAGCCTCACACAAGTGTCATCTGCCCTTGTTCCATAAGGAATCCCTCTACAGACAGGGAGTTGTCACCGGCCCCGTGCTCATGGGCTGCAGGGGACACCTGCACTGAGGAGGAAATGGAAATGGGAAAGAGGGAACTGCAACCTGATGGGACGCACCTCTGGCACCACATTTCCTCTTCTTCCTGCTGTCCTGGAAAACCCCAAGTAAATCCGGTCCCTCAGACCTTGCATCCCTGAACACCAGGAGAGCCGGTGTTTTACCCAGATCCCAGTGCCCTGCACGGCTGCGCTGACACGAGCACAGGCCGATCGCTCCGCCCAGCACCATCCCTCATTTTCTTCCCATTGCTCCCCAAGCGGCCCCAAACCACCCCAGCGTGTCTGTGCCAGGGCCAGGGCCTGCCCCGAGCCTGACCAGAGCCCTGCACCAGCTCCCACCCCCGGGAGAGCTGGGAATGCACTGAGAGCTCGGCTCCCCGGGCTCCCCAGCACCCAAACCGGTCCTCAGACACACAGAAATGCCCAACCTGCCCCTCTGGGCACAGCCAAACACCACAATTCCATCATCCCCAAGCAACTCTGGCACTTGCCTCTTCACCTCCGCCCATTTCCAGTAGCCGGGGCTAGGACCGGGCTGTCAGAAATAGCATTCCCTAGGCAGTTCATCCCAGCACAGAGGAGAAGAGGAGCCTGTCCCTGACCCACACCATGGGCAGGACAAGGGGGGCCCTAGCTGGCTTTGCCTACTCCAGCACCAAAGCTCTTGGTCCCAAAGATGGGGCGAGTTCAGTGGTTTTTCCTGTCCTGAAAGAGAGCAGAAAAGGGAAGTTAATCCCACTGTGGAATCCAAGACTCCTGCATTTCCTATTTCTGCTCTGATTGCTCACCGTGGAGTTTTAGCCATGGAAAAAAAAGGAGAATGACACCATATCAAATAAAAAGTTGATTAATCCACGTAGGGGCTGTGGAGAGGATACAAAGGAGCTTTTCCATGATTTTGGGGCTTGAAGAGGGACTGAATTTCCCTCAAAGCTGGGAAGGGCCTGAGGATAATAAAGCAAAGGAGCAGCTTCATCTCTCCCTGGCAGAGAGCTCGGGGCTCCATTATGGATACAAATCAATCCCAGCAGGATTTCAAAGGGTTTCTTTAGGATGTCAGGTCCCTCTTTGTCAGATCCCTGCTGGGATTCAGGGCCTGCCTGGTCACGGGGTGCTTTGATAAGGGCTGGATTTAAATCCCAGATCTGAGAACAGACATGAAAGGTCCCTGGGTTTTCTAGGGGGTTGAAAAACTCAAGCTGGATTCGCTGCAGAGCTGAAAAATCAGGGTAAGAGAGAGCAAGGAGTGGCCAGCAGGCCCAGGCTCCTGATCACGCCCCTGGGATCCATGGGATCCATAGGATCCACGGCCTCTGGCACGCTGCTCCAGCACCCTGCAGGGTGACTGACAGCCGGGCAGGGGAAGGAGCCACCAGCAGCTCTGCCATGTGCACCATCATTCACCTTGCACGTGGCCTAAACAGCCACCAAGCACTGATGGACTGACTGAGCCGAAAATATCGGAGAGATCTCAGTTTGCACTCCAAATTCCCTGCAGCCTGTTCCCTTCCTGATCCATCCCTTCAAGCAGCAAGAGTGGAATTCCTTCCATCGTTGCTCTTTCCCTCCTGTTTTCCACTCAACAAGAAAAAGAGCAGCCACGTGAACAGGAGTAAAAGCCCCAAACCCACAAAAAAGCACATTCTCAGCATCACTAATCCCTGCCAAACTGCCAGGAACCTTCCAAAACTACATCCAAGCTTGGAAACAGGGATCCAGTTGTTTGTTTAAGCAGCTATTGATCCAGTCTCTTCCAGCTAATTAAACTATTCACTATTTAAACTCATTAAACTGCTCATCCTGCTCCTGGCAGCCAGAGGCAAAGAAGAAATCGTGTCTAGATTAAATGGTGTTGGTGAATGTGCCCATCCCAGTCCTTGGAGAGGTTGGAATTGCATCCCTGTTCCTCTGCTCTCTTTTCCTTCCTTTTTCTTGGAGTGATTCCCACCCGGATTCCTCAGCTCCAGCTCTCTGAGCAGCCTCAGGGGGAGCATTTCATCCCCTTGGAGCCAACTCCATTTGTTGCATCCTTCATGCCTCAACCACCCCTAAAAGCAGGCAAGTGCTGATGGGCAGTGCAGCTGCTTCCACTTGGGAATGTTTCCAGTGGAACAGGGAGGGAATTCTGAGAAGCTTCCACCCACTGCACGTTATTGCTGGATAAAAGGTGAGGCAGCAAAGGATCAACAAAGGGAGATTTCAGCAAGACAAAGTCCAGACAGAGAGGCTGCAAGTGTGGCTGGGGCTGCTAAACTGGGAAAACTGCAAGGTCAGGCTGTGGGAACATGGATTATACTGAGGTCTGGAACTGGTGTTGGGAAGAGAGGGAGAAGGAGAAGGAGAAGGAGGAGAAGGAGGAGAAGGAGGAGAAGGAGGAGAAGGAGGAGAAGGAGGAGAAGGAGGAGAAGGAGGAGAAGGAGGAGAAGGAGAAGGAGAAGGAGGAGGAGGAGAAGGAGGAGAAGGAGGAGAAGGAGGAGAAGGAGGAGAAGGAGGAGAAGGAGGAGAAGGAGGAGAAGGAGGAGAAGGAGGAGAAGGAGGAGAAGGAGGAGAAGGAGAAGGGCCCGAAGTAACTGCACAGTGAATTTCCTTACCATGAGCCAGGCTCATTCCCTGAGCTGACCAATATCACCGAGCTCCCCTTCATGGCACAGCCCTGCCAGTAAAGAACAGAAGTTCCTGCTGCTCCCACTGGAATTCTGTAGCGTGCCTGGCATTCCATACGTTCTGCTGCCTGAGAATTCCTGCAGCCGTCCTCGGGAAGAGCAGTTCACTGCCACAGGAGGAACAAGAGGAAAGCAGCTGCCACTCTCGGGTTCTGTGCCCTGTAAAAAGTAAAAGCAGATAAAGATCAAAGCTCCATAAAGCTGGAACCATCTCCAACCTCGGGACAGCACTTCTGTGGGAAAAGCGTAGATGGGCAATTAGGAAGGAGATCATCATGCAAATGGGCAAGGGGGGGGAATTAAATTCTGCTGCTTTCTGATTGAGGCCTGCTTCAATTTGCAGCCTTTATAATATCAGTTTAATGGGACTTTTTGTGCTTTAAAGAGGTTTTCATTAGCTGGGGGTTGTCCCTGCCTGGACTGAGGCACAGCACAATGAGTCTTCTGCCTCCTGAAGCCGTGTCGTTATCCCAGCATCTGAAATTAAAAACCAGCACTCTGGGAAACCTCTCTACTCTGAGGAGAAGTGTGAGGAGCGTTTGGGTCTGTGGAAAGCCTGGAACAGCTCTGAGAGACACCAAACATCCTGTGGATCCCAATAAACAGCAAAACATTCCAGCAGCTCCTTCCAACACCGCCCTTGTAGGGAACTCTGTCACCCCAGTGGGTATTTGTGGGAGTAAGGAAGAAATCCCACTGATGACCTCAGTGTGATCAGCTCTGGTTCGTCTGGGGATAAATCTCCTTTATCCTTCTGGGAGAATAAAGGAATCCAATGCTGCCTTAATCCCCAGCTCCTCAGAGTCTGCATTTCCAGAATCCATCTCCTGGCCCAGCATGGGAAGGGTTGTCCAGCGCTGGAACAGCTGCCCAGGGCAGTGGTGGAGTCACCAACCCTGGAAGTGCTCATAAAATACATGGATATGGCACTTGAGTGTTCATAAAATACCTGGGGAAATACATGCGTAAATATAGGGATAAATTCATGGGTAAATACGTGGATAAAAATATGGATAAATGTATATGGATAAACATATATGGATAATCCATGGATAAATATAGGGATAAATATGTAGGGATAAATATGTATGGATAAATACAGACCTTGCTTCCCTGAAGACCAGGAGAGCCGGTGTTTTACCCAGATCCCAGTGCCCTGCACGGCTGCGCTGACACGAGCGCAGGCCGATCGCTCCGCCCAGCACCATCCCTCATTCTCCTCCCACGGCTCCCCAAGAGGCCCCAAACCACCCCAGCGTGTCTGTGCCGGGGCCAGGGCCTGCCCCGAGCCCGACCAGAGGCTGTCACCCAGCCCTGCACCAGCTCCCACCCCCGGGTGAGCTGGGAATGCACTGAGAGCTCGGCTCCCCGGGCTCCCCAGCACCCAAACCGGTCCTCAGACACACAGAAATGCCCAACCTGCCCCTCTGGGCACAGCCAAACACCACAATTCCATCATCCCCAAGCAACTCTGGCACTTGCCTCTTCATCTCTGCCCATTTCCAGTAGCCGGGGCTGGGACCGGGCTGTCAGTAATAGCATTCCCTAGGCAGTTCATCCCAGCGCAGAGGAGAAGAGGAGCCTGTCCCTGACCCACACCATGGGCAGGACAAGGGGGGCCCTAGCTGGCTTTGCCTACTCCAGCACCAAAGCTCTTGGTCCCAAAGATGGGGCGAGTTCAGTGGTTTTTCCTGTCCTGAAAGAGAGCAGAAAAGGGAAGTTAATCCCACTGTGGAATCCAAGACTCCTGCATTTCCTATTTCTGCTCTGATTGCTCACCGTGGAGTTTTAGCTATGGAAAAAAAAAGGAGAATGACACCATATCAAATAAAAAGTGCCCTTTTCCAGCATTTTTATTCCAGGCATTAAAAGGATGCTCATTTCTCTTCTAGCATTGTTTCCCTCATTTTAGGAGAACCGTTTTCATCCCAGGCCCCACTCGTCAGTTGTTCGATCCTCTGGCACTGGATTTGGACAAAAGAAGGGACGCACCTGGACTGCAGGAAATCACTGAGAGAAACCCTTCCAAAACGTGACAGAGAAAAACAACAGGAGATGCAGGAAGACACATCCCTCATTTGCACGTCTGGAACGCTTTTCTAAAGACTTCTCTGCATCTGGATGCTCTTTGCTCTTGGCTTTCTTCACAGGAATGCATTTGCTGCTAAACACGTCTCAGACCCTTACCTGATCGGGATAAGGTGGGATGGAGATGAAGACTCCCACAGGGAATAGCCAGGGAGATGCAGGGCCTGGGAACATCAAGGACGGAGAAGAGAAGGAACAGGGATTGTTTTTCTTGTTTAGAGCCAGCAGTGCTGTGAGCTTGGAGAACACACGGCACCGCAGGGATCCAGGGCAGGAGCGGGATAACTGCGGGATAAGGGGAATCTGCTCCCACTCCAGGGCTGTGCCAGTGAAGGAGGGGAATTTTTTAGTGCCTTCATTACACACAAAAACCAAACCCAGCACCACCGAGCTGGGCTTTCGTGAGCTGCAAAACAAAGCGGCCCCTGGCCTTTGGGGGAACACAACCTCACCGAGTCACGGAGCCAGGGGATGACACTTGGGAATGATCCTTGCTGCTGCCTGCAGGCAAATCGGATGAGGGAGCCACAGGAGCTGTGGGGTTTCCTGCTCTTCCTGCAACGCCATCGGGCCAGACCAGGAGACCTTTCCTGGAACAGATCTTCCCTGTAAAGGGAGCTACACCAAAGCTCAAGCCCTCATTTAGAGACCCTTGGAAAAGCAAAGGTGAGAGGGGATTACCTGGAGCCCCAGGGGACCGAGGCGAAGGCGATGAAGAAGCAGACAGCAAAGTGCTTCCACTGCTTCTCACTCCAGCAAAGGGAACATCCCTGGAATTTCATGGCCGGCGTCGCTCCCAAACCCCACAGGTGAACCCACACGTACTCCAGGACTGATCTCCTTCAAACTTCCAGCAGCACAGACTCACCGGGAGGAACTGCGATCCAAGGACACACAGCAGCAACCGTCTTCCCGCTTGCCCCTCTCTCCACATTTTCCCTTTCCAGCGGGATGCAGGTGCCACCCCCCAGAGGCAGGAAAACTGCCTTGCAATCCGCTACAAAACCTGCCTGGAAAGCCCAGGATGCCCGGAGCCAGCAGCCGTTTCTCCTGGAGCTCCTGCTGACAGGCATTTGAAGCCTGCTGTGCCTCACAGCTGCTTTTCTGCCAAGGGCATTCCCATCTTTTCTTTTTTAGCCCAAAGAAAGGTTTGCAAAGCTGAGTTTTGTGAGAAGCGCTTCATATTTGGATCATTCTTAACTTGGAGTTTCCCTTGGCACCAAAATCAGGGGCTCACCTTTTGCTTGGAGCTTGGCTGAAGTCCTCAGCAATGCCAGGGAATGTGGCCATTGGAGGCTTTGGGCAGATTTGGCTCATCTGCCTTTTTAGGCCTTGTTTCTTTCTCTCAGCCTTCCCACTGGATTGTGGCCTCCGAGGAATACGTAAAATCCCATTCCATTCCTATTCTTTCGGACAATTTTTTGCACCGTCCCTGTACAAAACGAGGCCCCCTGTTCGGATGCTTTTCCCCACCGTTCCCCGGCACTTTTATCTGCCGGTGCATTCCCTGCGTTGCTTGGGCTCTTCCCAGCTCTCTGAGCTCCTTCACAAGGCAGGAGATCGATTTGGCCCAGGAACTAAACCCTCCCGAGGAATTGTCTGATGCCATCTCCGCATTTGACACCTGATCCTTGTGCTCAAAGGATCCCTCTTTCTTCCCTTCAGCCAATTCCAAGGCTCGCTGCCCCCAGCTGCGATCAGGCCCCAGCCTGATCCCTGCAGTCTTCCCTGCCGGGATCCTGCTCAGGAATCCCTGGGCTACAAATGTAAGAATTCGTTCTTCCCACCCCTGCCCAGTTCCAAAGGATTTGGTGTCTGCCTTACCCGGCTGGAGCCTGCTTCCAACTCTGTTCTTGCTGCTTCTGCTGCTTTCCAGTTCCCAGGAATTCCACCGACGGAGCGACAGCGTTTTCCAGCTCCGCCAGGATTCCCTCTGCTGCGTTTGGGTGCTGGAAGGATATCAAAACCAGGCTCTCTGGGGCTTTACTATCAGGAAATTACATCCCCGGATTTGTTCATTTCCAAATATTATCTCTTCCCAACGAAGCACTGGGCATCCAAGGAATACAGAAAGTGATGGGCTGACCACTGCTTACTCCTCTGGAATGTCAGAGCTTGGAAAAAAAGGGCACTTGAGGCTTCTCCTGGTGCTGCCCGTGAGGTGTATTTTACTTGAGAGCCCCTTCCCGTGTCTTTCCCTGTATCCACCAAAAAATCCACCCCTTCATTCCCCAGCTGCTTGCTTCCTCCCTCTTTTCCTGTATCCAACAGAATTTTAACAGGTCAATAGTCCCCTCTGCAAGAGCACCTTTCATTCCAAACCTAAGAACAAACGAATCACTTCCCTTCCACCGTCCTTATTAGGATTCCACTGAGAGCAGTGGATGGAAAATGATCCTCTCCTGGTCCCTGCTGGATTCCCGGAGCAGGGATCCTTTCCCTCTTTCCCCCCACCACGGTGCCCTCCTCCCCCTCCCGCCCCACCCCACACCCTTTTCAGGCTTTGTTCCACAGCTTTTGCCTCCAGGCCTCAGATCCTTTCGTTCTCCACGAGCTCCCAGCAGCTCCACAGCCTTTCCTCTCCCATCCCGACCATTTCTCCGGGAATGGAGCTCCGCATTTCAATTGCCTTCTCTTTTCTCTGACTACTCCCACCAATCCAGAAGACCTAAAGCTGACACAAGGAACACTCGGTGCCCACAAATCCAAACCCAGACCCGGCCATCCCCAAACCAGCAACTCCCGGACAATTTGCGTTCATTCCAACCTAACACTGAGGACTCACCCAATCCTTCAAAATTCCCAAGAAATATCCTGTTGCCTTCACAGCTCCCAGGGGATTCTGCTTCGTGCTCACACGAAGGATTTGGGACTTCCCTGAAAAAACCCGTGCAGGGCACGCTGGAATCCCCGATCCCGTGAATCCGGGGAGCGTTAAAAGCTCGGTCCAGCCTGGGCCCCCGGAAATTTTTGCCAAGTATCCCCCAAGTCCTCGGGATAACAGAACTCTCTGGTACTGCATTTTTGGCGTTGTAAAGCCTGGAATTCCTTTATTCCTAGTGCTGGGCTCTGCATATGGCCGAGAAAATCCCGGCCTCCACACAGACCCAGATTCCAAACTTTTGGATACATTTCAGCAAGCCGAGAAATTCACCTTCCCTACTTCTTCTTAAGGGCATCCTTCTCTTCCCTTACCCGGCGCGCTCTCTCCCACTGGGGGTGGGTTTTCCCCTTCCCATGCTAATTAGTCCCTACTTCTAGGAGGTTTAGGTACCTTTCTTCCCTGGGACGGATTTCTTAACACAGCTACCGAGGCTTTGGGAGTCTCCTTTATCTTCTACTTTCTGGATCCATAAATGCCACAATCCAGACGCCCAACTTCAACAAGACGTCCTTTCTACCTAAAAACACACACTCTCAACTCTTAGATCTTTTAAAGTTTTACCCCCGCAAAATTCCCCTATTTTTCCACCACTGAATTCCTCAGTCCTGCTTCCAAGGATTTCTTGAATACCACGGGGCTTTTCTCAAGATTTACCCCCACGACCTTCCCTACGTGCCCACTGCTCATCACCTCATTTTTCCCTCAATGTGGTCGTTCTCCACCCCAGAGAGTTTGTCAAGTGTTGCCTCCAAAATGTTCCCCATCTCTCCACTACTCAGTTCCCCATTTTGCCTCCAAAATATTCAATCTGTCCCCTCCAGACTGCATCCACTTTTACCCCCAGCGTTTTACTTCCTCTACAATATTGATTCAACCTTTTCCACCCCAAAAATCTGCATTCTCTCCCTTAAACAGCACCTCAGCTTTTCCCTCAAAAATGCCCCAGAGGGAAACTCAGATTCAGCCCCCAAACTCCCATTTGCCTACACAAACAGTTCTTGTGGCCCCTCTCAATTCCCCCAGGCTTTCAGCTCAAGGAAGAACTGGAAGCCCATTCCCTCATCTCCACCCTTGTTTTGCTTTCCTGGAAAACCTTGCGATCCCACACTTTCTCCAAGAGATCTGCTGGGAGTACTGGAAGGTTTGCTCTCTCAGAGCGCCAGGGGGCTTTACAGCACTTGTTCCTCTGCATCTTTACCCTTTTATCAGCTTTCCCCTGGAACGGTGTTGTGGGAGAAGCTTGGAACTACCAGAAATGGATCGCGTTCACATTTTTTCCCCACCAGTTTTTATCTGGTTTCAGATTCCTGGAATTACCCTCAAATGTGCCCAGGAACACTGCTGTGAAAGGATCAATGAGAAGAACAGCCGGAAAGCAGAAAACCACCTCCAGCAGCAGCCACAATGATCCCATTTCTCTTCTTACCTGGTCCTGCCAGAGCTCCCAACAGCCATTCCCATTCCAAAACAAGAGCTATGGAAGACATTCCTGCTGTCCGTGAGGGTGAGGCGGCAGTTCTGGATGTTCTTCGCTGTGCAATCAGACAACAAACAGAGTGTAAATGATCCTGGTGGTCCCTTCCAAGCCAAACCAGCCCGTGATTCCATGCGTGGATCAGCACCTGTCCCAGCTCCATTCCAGAAACCTCCTCCCACTAACCCAGAACTTTCCTTTTTCTGCTCAACATCAGGGGTTTGCTGCCGAGTGCCCCGGGCAGGGGACGCCTCAGCCTTCCCTGGGACCGCAGCATTCCCTGGGCTGCCTCAGCATCCCCTGCGCTGCTGTTCCACGCCCATCCCGTGGTCCAGCGCCGTTCCGGGCTGCAGTGCCGGGCTCTCCCCACGAGGCGGCAGCACCGGGAGCGAGCAGCCCCGGCCGGTCCCGCTGTCTCGGGGCAGCTGCGCCTTTAACCCGCCCTGAGCCGGCGGGGCCGTGAACACAGCGGGCACAAACCCCACCGCTCCCCTTTATTTCACCCTCAGAGGCACAGGATCGCAGCATTTCCTGGGCTGCAAGGGACCCACAGGGAGCATCGAGTCCAAATCCTGGCCCTGCACCCCAAGAATCCCACCCTGTGCCCGAGAGCCTTGTTCAGACCCAAACGCTTCCCCCAAGATCCTGAAAACACAGCGGGGCTGGGAGAAGGATGACCACGGAGGATTTTTTTATACAGATCTCCTTGCACGATCGTTAAATAACATTATTAGACAGTCCATGAACGCATCCCTGTGCCGGGACAGCCACCCCTGTGCCGGAACACTCATCCCTGGGCCGGAATACCGATCCCCCGCGGCCCCCACCGTCCGCTCGGGGCTGTCCCCGTTCCCCGCTCACCTCCGAGCCCGGAGCACCCGCCCCGGTGCCCCCGGCCCGGCAGCGCTGCTCCCCGGGCTCCCCGCCATCGCCGCTCCTGGCGAAGAAGGGCGGAAGTCACCGGTACCGCACCGATGTGGCTATTCGACCTTCTCAAGATGGCGGCCGGAAGGACCCCCCCCCCCCCCCCCCCGCTCCGTCTATTCGACTGCCTGAATGCTCCCGCCTGCCCCAGGCGCCGCTGACCCCACAGTCGGTGTCCGCGTAGCGGGAAACGCCTCAGAAAATTGCGTGCAAGCGCTGGGCTGGCGTCGGCGTCGGCGTCGCGTTCAGGCAGCCGAGTAGACGCAGCTTGGGGGGGGGGGCCTTCCCTGCCGCCATATTGAGAAGGTCAGAAAACAGTGCACACGACCGCCATCTTGAGTGTGGCAGTGACGACACTTCCGCCCTTCGCCGCCATCTTGGGTGCTGGCAGAAGCCACTTCCGGTCGAGCCGCCATCTTTAGTGTGGTACACTTAGGGCCCCCGCCGCCCCTCACAAGGGCTTCTGTCTAGTCGGCTGCCTGAATCCGGCCCGGACTCCGACGCCGGCCCCGCGCTTTCCGCGCGATTTTCCGCCGTGCTTCCCGGTGCGAGGACACGGCTGGCGGGGTCAGCCGCGCCGGAGGCGGGCGACGGCTCCGCGACCGGCGGCAGGCATCGGCAGGGACACCTCTCGCAGGGGGCCTACTGCGTCCGCCATCTTGAGTGTGGCGGAAGTGTAAACCACCCTCTGCAAGGTCCTGGCAGATAATAAAATAATAAAATAAAATAAAGACTGTCATATTCTAATAAAAACGTCACTTAACGCCGTCCCGAGAGCGCGGAACTGCGCCTTCCTTTCCGAGCCGCCTCCTTGAGAGCGACACGCGGGCGGCTCGATTCCGACCGTGCCCGCCCGGTGCCTCCCGCCCGGGTCGCGCTGCGACCGCGCCTCTGCTGCCCGGCAAAACCGGCCCCGCCGGGCCGCCCCCCGCGCTGTCATTCCCCGCGGTCGCCGCCCCGCACGGCGCCCGTTCCTTTCCATAGCTGTGGCCCCGCTCACGCACGGCCGTGTCCCTTGGCGCTGCGAACCGCCCTTCGCCCCTCCCCTCCGCTGACAGACCCGGCCCCGCTCGCTCCCGCTCCTTGCCACGCTCGGCAGCCACCGAGGCCGCCGCCCTCTCGGCTCAGCCGGCACCGGGCGGCAGCAGCGCCGCCCAGCTCAGCCCGGGGGCAGGCACAGAGCACAGGGAAAAGCCGGCTCCGGGCGCTCTGCAGCTCCTGCAGCCCGAGCGTCTCGGCTCCTGCGGCCAGGCGCTTGCTGCTTTCCTTCCTACAGAAAAACGCCGGCTCCTTATTCTCAAAACCTGCGGATCTCTATTCCCAGCTTCTTATATTCCTGTATGCGACAGAGTAGAGAGAGAGGGCTGGCTCATTTCAAAATGAATTTACATCTAAATCAGTAGCATTTGCCTATAGACGTAAAAGTGAAGAACTTAACAGGTTTTAGTATTCTGCACACAGCCCTCGCTGGGAGGAATGGTAAAAAGTTAAAAACAAATGAAATTTTAAAAGTAGAAAGTTAGAAACAAAGTTACAACGGCAGAAATTTAGAAACAAACAAAGAGGTAAAATACAAGAAACAAACAAATTTCTAAAGGGAGAAAGTTGAAAACAAACAAAGTTAGAAACAAACAAACAAAAAAAATAGAAACAAACAAAATTAGAAAGGTAGAAATTTAGAAACAAAGTCAGAAAGGCAAGTGTTGAGCCTTTGACAGGGTACCCCTCCTTCTCGGACCAGGGTGAAAGAGCAGAGGAGGCTGCTGTTCTGCTAAGTTCTTTATTTCACGGTCTCACAGCTGTCTTGAAGGCAGAGTTCGAATGGGGTTACATGATAAAGCCAAGCAGCAGCAGCAGGCAAAAACAGCTTCTTCTATATGCTCCATACACTCTATTTTTTCTTATAGAAGTGTGGATTCCATTTGTTCATTGACCAGCAAGATTAACACACGATTCTAGTTTTCCTTAAACCCATCCCAGTCTAATTCTAACAGTCGTAAGCCTCACACAAGTGTCATCTGCCCTTGTTCCATAAGGAATCCCTCTACAGACAGGGAGTTGTCACCGGCCCCGTGCTCATGGGCTGCAGGGGACACCCGCACTGAGGAGGAAATGGAAATGGGAAAGAGGGAACTGCAACCTGATGGGACGCACCTCTGGCACCACATTTCCTCTTCTTCCTGCTGTCCTGGAAAACCCCAAGTAAATCCGGTCCCTCAGACCTTGCATCCCTGAACACCAGGAGAGCCGGTGTTTTACCCAGATCCCAGTGCCCTGCACGGCTGCGCTGACACGAGCACAGGCCGATCGCTCCGCCCAGCACCATCCCTCATTTTCTTCCCATTGCTCCCCAAGCGTCCCCAAACCACCCCAGCGTGTCTGTGCCGGGGCCAGAGCCTGCCCCGAGCCCGACCAGAGCCCTGCACCAGCTCCCACCCCCGGTGAGCTGGGAATGCACTGAGAGCTCGGCTCCCCGGGCTCCCCAGCACCCAAACCGGTCCTCAGACACACAGAAATGCCCAACCTGCCCCTCTGGGCACAGCCAAACACCACAATTCCATCATCCCCAAGCAACTCTGGCACTTGCCTCTTCACCTCTGCCCATTTCCAGTAGCCGGGGCTAGGACCGGGCTGTCAGTAATAGCATTCCCTAGGCAGTTCATCCCAGCACAGAGGAGAAGAGGAGCCTGTCCCTGACCCACACCATGGGCAGGACAAGGGGGGCCCTAGCTGGCTTTGCCTACTCCAGCACCAAAGCTCTTGGTCCCAAAGATGGGGCGAGTTCAGTGGTTTTTCCTGTCCTGAAAGAGAGCAGAAAAGGGAAGTTAATCCCACTGTGGAATCCAAGACTCCTGCATTTCCTATTTCTGCTCTGATTGCTCACCGTGGAGTTTTAGCCATGGAAAAAAAAGGAGAATGACACCATATCAAATAAAAAGTTGATTAATCCACGTAGGGGCTGTGGAGAGGATACAAAGGAGCTTTTCCATGATTTTGGGGCTTGAAGAGGGACTGAATTTCCCTCAAAGCTGGGAAGGGCCTGAGGATAATAAAGCAAAGGAGCAGCTTCATCTCTCCCTGGCAGAGAGCTCGGGGCTCCATTATGGATACAAATCAATCCCAGCAGGATTTCAAAGGGTTTCTTTAGGATGTCAGGTCCCTCTTTATCAGATCCCTGCTGGGATTCAGGGCCTGCCTGGTCACGGGGTGCTTTGATAAGGGCTGGATTTAAATCCCAGATCTGAGAACAGACATGAAAGGTCCCTGGGTTTCTAGGGGGTTGAAAAACTCAAGCTGGATTCGCTGCAGAGCTGAAAAATCAGGGTAAGAGAGAGCAAGGAGTGGCCAGCAGGCCCAGGCTCCTGATCACGCCCCTGGGATCCATGGGATCCATAGGATCCACGGCCTCTGGCACGCTGCTCCAGCACCCTGCAGGGTGACTGACAGCCGGGCAGGGGAAGGAGCCACCAGCAGCTCTGCCATGTGCACCATCATTCACCTTGCACGTGGCCTAAACAGCCACCAAGCACTGATGGACTGACTGAGCCGAAAATATCGGAGAGATCTCAGTTTGCACTCCAAATTCCCTGCAGCCTGTTCCCTTCCTGATCCATCCCTTCAAGCAGCAAGAGTGGAATTCCTTCCATCGTTGCTCTTTCCCTCCTGTTTTCCACTCAACAAGAAAAAGAGCAGCCACGTGAACAGGAGTAAAAGCCCCAAACCCACAAAAAAGCACATTCTCAGCATCACTAATCCCTGCCAAACTGCCAGGAACCTTCCAAAACTACATCCAAGCTTGGAAACAGGGATCCAGTTGTTTGTTTAAGCAGCTATTGATCCAGTCTCTTCCAGCTAATTAAACTATTCACTATTTAAACTCATTAAACTGCTCATCCTGCTCCTGGCAGCCAGAGGCAAAGAAGAAATCGTGTCTAGATTAAATGGTGTTGGTGAATGTGCCCATCCCAGTCCTTGGAGAGGTTGGAATTGCATCCCTGTTCCTCTGCTCTCTTTTCCTTCCTTTTTCCTGCAGTGATTCCCACCCGGATTCCTCAGCTCCAGCTCTCTGAGCAGCCTCAGGGGGAGCATTTCATCCCCTTGGAGCCAACTCCATTTGTTGCATCCTTCATGCCTCAACCACCCCTAAAAGCAGGCAAGTGCTGATGGGCAGTGCAGCTGCTTCCACTTGGGAATGTTTCCAGTGGAACAGGGAGGGAATTCTGAGAAGCTTCCACCCACTGCACGTTATTGCTGGATAAAAGGTGAGGCAGCAAAGGATCAACAAAGGGAGATTTCAGCAAGACAAAGTCCAGACAGAGAGGCTGCAAGTGTGGCTGGGGCTGCTAAACTGGGAAAACTGCAAGGTCAGGCTGTGGGAACATGGATTATACTGAGGTCTGGAACTGGTGTTGGGAAGAGAGGGAGAAGGAGAAGGAGAAGGAGGAGAAGGAGGAGAAGGAGGAGAAGGAGGAGAAGGAGGAGAAGGAGGAGAAGGAGGAGAAGGAGGAGAAGGAGGAGAAGGAGGAGAAGGAGAAGGAGAAGGAGGAGGAGGAGAAGGAGGAGAAGGAGGAGAAGGAGGAGAAGGAGGAGAAGGAGGAGAAGGAGGAGAAGGAGGAGAAGGAGGAGAAGGAGGAGAAGGAGGAGAAGGAGGAGAAGGAGGAGAAGGAGAAGGGCCCGAAGTAACTGCACAGTGAATTTCCTTACCATGAGCCAGGCTCATTCCCTGAGCTGACCAATATCACCGAGCTCCCCTTCATGGCACAGCCCTGCCAGTAAAGAACAGAAGTTCCTGCTGCTCCCACTGGAATTCTGTAGCGTGCCTGGCATTCCATACGTTCTGCTGCCTGAGAATTCCTGCAGCCGTCCTCGGGAAGAGCAGTTCACTGCCACAGGAGGAACAAGAGGAAAGCAGCTGCCACTCTCGGGTTCTGTGCCCTGTAAAAAGTAAAAGCAGATAAAGATCAAAGCTCCATAAAGCTGGAACCATCTCCAACCTCGGGACAGCACTTCTGTGGGAAAAGCGTAGATGGGCAATTAGGAAGGAGATCATCATGCAAATGGGCAAGGGGGGGGAATTAAATTCTGCTGCTTTCTGATT